>NC_133781.1:32836841-32870318 GCF_003597395.2 Chelonoidis abingdonii
TATGCTTGAAGTATATGATTTCACAACGAGAAGTTGGTTTAATAAGATATTACCTCACTAACTTGGTCTGAGTCTAGTAACAATTGTGCCCTGGAAGCAGGGCGGGGGGGGGGGGAACATCCAGCTCTATCCAAAAGTTTGTGATTAAATCTGCTCTAGTTACATGATAATCAATCATAAGATGTAACCTTTTGTTTTCCACTTGATGGTGGAACCGCCAAGATATAGCCCACAGTTATTGTGGAAGTTTCTCGAGGTGTGGTGTGCTTAAATCCATGCCAAATCAGCATTTGTAATGTGCCTGTAATAATGAATGTAAGTGTCTGTTTTTGCAGTTCACTGTGAGTTTGAAAGTTGAGCCTTTTTAAAGCATACGCATGCAATTCCTGCTTTTTAGGCACAACTGATTAATTGCTTCTAGCTTAAAAAAAAAAAAAGTCTTTTCTGCCCGATCATAGTTGCAATGCTTTACAAAACTTCAATGCCACAGTGAGTCAGAGGCGGATTGGGAATAAGCCCTGGGCCAAAGTTTTTGGAGTAATGGTAATTTGGGGTGCCATCACTCTCTTTAGGAAGCTGTTTGTGTGGGCCCCAAAACAACTGGTCATCTGAAATTTAATGTATCCTTTCTAAGTCGTTGCTTAAGCGAGACAATTGCTTGCCTCCATAGTAGTTGGCAACTATGGAGTCTAAGGGACATTGGCCTCCTGAACCCAGGGTTTTGTGGGTCAAGTTCTGATGGGGCCATTTAGGAGGTTGGATTGGTCCTGTTTTGAGAGGGGGTGCTAGCATGACCTCCTGAGGGTCCCTTCCAACCCTATTTGTGAATCTTGTCCATTTGAGTCGTGGTTTTTGCAAACTGAAAGTCAATGGCCAGAATTTCCTCCTATTCATCAAATAGTTATAATCAATATCCAAATTTATTTGTTTTTTGTTTTTTTTTTAAAATGGATTTTGTAATTACCATTGCAGGGTGGGACGTAGTTTAAAATTATCATTAGAACATTAACTGTTATGCAAATCTAGACAATATGATGAGTTCTATTACTACTGGTTTTCAACATCGATTCCCATTTTACCGAGGCCTCTGGTCCTTGTACAATTTGGATTATGACATTTGCTTGTGTTTAAAAAGCTCAAATCCAAACAACTGGGTATGCCTATTATCGCTTCAATGGACTGGTAGTGTTTGGTCTATTTCGAATTAATAAATGGCTGCTCAGTAATACGGTTAACGGTGAATGATATGTTGTTTAGGGAAGCAGGGATCAGATGGTGATCCTGTCAGCCTTCATGTTTTCCTCTCACCACCTTCTCTGCATAACGTTTTTCAGATCCTGCCAGGTCTAACTGTGGTTGACAGCAGTCTGTTGGGTGCTAATTAAGCCTGTTGAATAAACTCTGATCCATCTCTTTTTCCAAGGATGAATATTAATTGAGTTTCCTGGATCAGAGTCAAACAACGTTTGTGTCGTACGTTAGATAGTCCATTCTCAGGGTACAAAGAAAGGGAAGGAAGTTCCATTTTTCCTCTCCAGTTTGGGTCATAATTCCCAGAGACAGCATGAGAAGACTGACGGAAATTTAGCTTCTGCACCCAAACCGCAGTGGTTGAACCCTCAGGTTTTTGAGTTCCACTCATTTATGTCGAACCTTATTTTGCGCTAAAATGGGCGTAATAACAGTTGATCGTTGCTGCGCATTGAGGCTTTTGGGAGGTCGCCTTTGTCAAGGCAGAGCTTTGTTAGGAAAGGGCAAAGGGGAGTCCTGGCGGGTTTGAGACAGGCGTGGTGATTTAAGTGAGGCTCAGGCGACACTTTAAAGTACATGGTGGCTGACAACCGGCTCCGTGAGAGAAATGACAGCGCGCGGCGATTATTTGTGTGGAAATTGACGATCTGGTCGTTTATATTGAGTTGCGTTCACAGCCCTGAACGGAGAAAGCTAACCCGAGAGGTCTTAGTCATGAGGCACAAAATTTTCACAACGCTCCTCGGCACTCGTCTTACTCCCATCAAATTACTATCCCAAATGGCTGACAGAACAATGCGGCTTCAGTATTAAACCAGCTCAGCATCAAAAAATCTTGAGTCAGGTCCCACTTGGAGGGACGGACTTAAAACATACCAGGCGTTTTATTTTAAATGAAAATAACAATTTAGGGAATTCTTTCTGAGCATTTATGAGACTGTGTTCATTGTTTTCTCCTGCACCTATGACAAGGCTGAAATTTAAAATAAAAAATGTAATGGTAAAATATGTATTTCATCATAATGCTCGAGGAGTTGGCTTTTAAGGATTAAAATCATAGAAACGTCCCCAACACCATTGGGGATGAAAATCTGAGTTCTGCAATATGACATTATTCTCGTCAGCCCTGTTGGTTGCTTATCTCATCTTTCTCTCTGTCTGTACATTGCCTAGGTACTGAAAAATCTTCTCTCAGGCACTGACCTTATTTCTTCACGCTTGTCTATAAAAAAGGCGGGCCATTGTTCATTGTAGGCCTACATCACAATTACTACAATTCTATACTACATATCTGTATTGATTGCTGTGCTTGAGACGTTACTCTTGACATTCAATATTCACCAGAAGCAGTGTCGCTATAACGTCTCTCCAACTGAGACACCTTCGTCTTGGGACCTTAAGGCCGGTATTTGGTGCTATTCGTGACTTAGTTTAGAACAGTGGGATGGGAATTAGGGTTCTGTTAAAAATTCCCAAACTCCTAAACTGACTTGATGACCTTGCTAAGTTCTGTAGCTCTCTTGCAACTATTAGGTATGAATTAAGTATGGTGGGGGGGTGCCAGTTACTACTCTCGTAGAATGGATGTTGTGAGTTTGTTTATGTTTTGCGTTTTGCCTCAGATGAGAGTGCTTATGGATGGAACATTTATTATATTTATGTAAACACAAGGTGGTAAACTTTGTATTTAATTTGTGTTAGTCCTTCATGCTAAAGGTCAACTAGGTGGATGGCAATTGATTTGGGTAAATTCTGTTCAGGAAACCAAAAATTCAAGCTTAGATCTTGGAAATAAATAAGAGCATATGTTTCAAATGATCAGATACACAATTTTCATAGGAGATCAGGATTTGTGGTGGTTGCCTTTCTTTCATGTCTATATATTTTTTGCAATTCAGCAACCCTCTAATAAAGATAAACCCCATTTTTTGGCTTGACAGTAAAACTGCCATATTTACTGTAAATAAAGAATATGATATGAAAAGATGGTTTTATGAGTTAGGCCAGTTGTAGAATCTTTTGAGTCTTTGTTTTCTATTGGTTTTATTTTGTGTCTGATCAGTAATTGTTGAAGTAGATCAGAGTCCAAGTTCAATAGCCTGAATGGACTGCCATGTAGCAGTGGTACAAGAAGCTTTCAGAATAGCGCACTGGTTATGAGAGATATCTTCACCTTCTCTTTTTCGGGATGGCAAGGGTGACAGATGGTGTATTGGATGAGAAGGAAACTTATGCAATTTGAGGGTAAAACGGGATGAAGAAGAAACAGAATCAAAAAGCGAATTATTTTAATAATTTTACTTGCATTGTATTCAAGTGGGGCCTGCAGCATGCCTCGAACTGGGACTAGGTGCTATGTACCAAATACACCGTGAATTGAGCAGAAGCCTGCCCCCTAAAGTTGGTTAAACATTGACATTAGACATTACCCATACGGGTTGAAATGAGAAACAGGGAAGCCATAGGTGAGAGATGGTTACTTTGGTCATAGTTTCACCGTTTGCCTGCCTGGCCGGGTCTGTCTGTGGTTGGGGGTGGGAGAAGAAGGATTAAGGAATAGGTGACCGATAGTAGTCTAGTATTTCCTGGGTGGCTCTTTGGTCTAATTTCAGTTGTCGCTTCAGTGTGCAGTTCTGTGGAGCTTGGTGGTTCTGTGATATACAGGAGATCATCTAGGTCGTGCGGTCTGCCGTGGCTCCTTCTGGCCTTAAACTCCTTTGGCCTGAATTCTATTTTCTATCTTATGTGGACCGTGAGCATAATTGTTCTGACCCTTGTGGTTCTGACCACTCGTGGGCTTTATTCATCATTCCATCTGTATTGATGTGCTCGCTCTGGTTGTGCTTGTCCGTCATTTCCCATCTTTACGTACTTATATTCGAGCTTCCCTAAAAGTGTGCCTGCTGCAATTAATTTTTTTCAAGAGAAAACTGGAATAATTCCTTTCTTAAACTGCTGGTACAGTGCAGCTGTATGCGTGGATTTAATATGATTTGTTGCCTATTTCAGTCCGTTAAAAAAGGGCTGGGCATTGCGAGTTGAGGGTGATGTTCCTGGATGCTGCATGCCATTCCTGATCCTGCTCATTGAAAGGCCATAGTTATTCCATATCAGCTGATTATTATTTATCTGAAATTATAGGCCGGCTTACTGGCATGGATACATAAGAAGGCAGGTAAAGAAAACCTCTGCTTCCTACAGTCTATGTTAGCGTTGGAGCAGAATGTAATGATTATTACTGCTGGGGCTCCCGGACAATTCACTTAGATATAATGGTTAAACCAGATGGTTCCTTTGTTTTTCCATACAGCCTAAATTTCTCTGATCGTTTGTTTCTATTTATTCCTAGCTGAAAGGACCTTCAAAAGAATAAATAAACCCTCACCGTGTCAGTGAATCAAAGGAAATGTTGCGGGATAACACAATAACGGTCGTAGCCAAAATTTTCTCCTTCTCCTAACAGAATAAGCTTGTCTAAAAAACAGGAAGTAGTTATTTTAAAGGCTTCTAAGCAGTTCCATGGCCCCCACTAAAAGCAGCCTCACCAACTCCAGCCCAGTCGGCTGAAGGGGATGGGAGGACGCGGACGTAGCCTTCACCTTTCCTTAGCCTATGGGAAGAGGGCTGGTCCAAAAATTCATGAAACCTCATCTGTTAACTGTGTGATCCTTTCATTGACTTTCTGGACTTTTAGTTCATGCGCGAGTCCCTAAATAAAAAAATTTAGCTTTTTTGGCTGCTTGTGTGCAAATTGGTGTGGAAAATTCACGCACTGGGGTAAACTGGCCATTCATGGTCCTTGTTAGCACGCTCGTCCTGCGTCCCATGTGTCGTGGCAGATCTAGCATAGGCTCCATCCAGAATCTGGTTCGATTTCTGCTTATCAAACCACTCTGGCGTTCCACGCCTAACCTTGTTTTCTTTGATGGCCCTTCTAATCGAATGGCAGCTTCAGTAGCACTGCCCCTTTTATGTCTTCTCCGCTCGTATTAGCAGGTGCTCGTGAGGTCGTCTTTTATTCTCGCACCTATACCTGCCTGTTCGGCAAAAAATCCTTGTGCAGATTTCTACCAATAGTGACCGACCTATATCGTCACTTTTTAATATCTCTCTGCTCTCTCGATCCGGTCGGTAGGCCCTGTATTCTAGCCATGGTAGGCAATTGCGTCGAACTGTAGAGCTTTTGCGCTTTCACTGAATTAACCTTCTGTTCAGTCTCGATTATACCTCTTTTTCGTCCCACCGTACTCTTGCCCACATTTAAGTCTGTATGATGGCTAGTTCATTTCCTATTTTGCTGTCCCGATCTGGTGCACTTCTTAGGACGAATTTGTTCTTTCTTCTGTTTACTAGTCCCATGGGTGTCTGTTTTACACAAAGACCAACCAATCGCTGGAATGCAAAAGATTATTTCCTGAGAATGATCTTGTTGCATTGCCACCCATCAGAAGATAGATTTGAGACAACTGAGCATTCTATGTTATCGGATATATCTTAGAAAAATACTACTATAACTGGTTCTGTACCAGTTATTCAGCTTTTCTCAAATCAGGCCACAGGCAATATCTCTAGATTCCGCAATGGTTAACAGTTTCCTTGACACTCCATAATGTGGTGGTTGTGCCTCTTCGAGGGACACATGGTAGACAAAACTGAAGTTGGTGGGGGTGACCAAAAGACAACATTAAGAAGCTTGAAAAAGAGTGAAACTCTAGGAATTGTGATCTCCCAAAACTGGTAACAACAAAATGGGGCACTTTACCCATGTTCTTGGGTATGCTCACTCTGATAGATTTTTGGTATTGTGATCTCTACTTGCCTTTGTGTTTTTGTATTTTGAGCTGCAGAGTACTGTTTCCTTTTTCTCAGCTATGTTTTATCTCAAGGCCTTGGACTCTTTTTTTGACCCCGATATGGAACTCTCAATCAGTCCCTGTAGGATCCACCACAGAGACTTGAAAACCAATCCCATTACTCGTCACCTATACTGCCGTATTCTGGCGATGTGCACCCCATCATGAGGCAGCAGTGTATTGCCTTTAGTAAAAAAGGACAGAGAAAATAGGTGATGATTAAGAATCATTCTGCATGACACATGCACCATCCAAGGCTGAAATCCGAAGAGGTGTGACAGAGACTTGACCCCATGCATGGAAGGCTAGGGGTACAAAATGTGGAGAATAATGCAGATTATTTTGGAACTCTGTTTGTTAAACAACTCCCAGCAGGCGTGATCTGCAAGTTAAAAATAGGGATCTAAATCAACAATGGAGCTGGGAAGTGGCAGAGAGACGGGTGACAATATGATCAAGTGACGGAGCAATAGCCCTAATTAACCGGGGAGTGGGACTAAGGCAACACTGAAATACGTCTGATTCCCAGCTTGTCCCCCTGTGATCACATCCTACATCTTATGACCTTAGTCGCAACCCCAGTCCACTGGCGTTGGTATGAGTCCCAGCGTGTGTTCTGGCTCCTGTCAGAGGGCAGGAGTGGTTGGAAAGCAAAGAGGAGGTCCTGGGTCTTGTGCATCATGGTACTCGCTTCAAATCCTAATTGGCACTTTACTACCATCAAGCCTGTAATTATGAGGTGCCCTGAGTGTTCGTCCTGTCTTTGTTGTAAGGGAGTACTTGTGTGCTAGGACAGGCTGTGGATAAGGGTGGGCAGTCAGGGGACATGTAGGAGGTAGAGTCCAGTCTGGGGACAAGGAACAGTGGAGGCTTGATCAGGGTGGGGTCCGAGGGGGACAAGGATGCAGCGGGTGAGAGTTTGACGGGGCATCGCCCAGCACTCATCCCTGACCCGCCCCCAACCAACCACGCCCCTTCTCCCTGAGCGCCCCCCCCCCAGCCTGCCCTGAGCCTTGTACCTTCCTGCATACATACCCAGCCCTCTTGCTTGACTCGCTTATCCTGCCCCCCCCCCGCAACCCTAGCTCTGACTCTGACACCCCCTCACATACCCAGCCCTCAGCCCTGACTCCAGCCTCTGCCGCCCAGCCCTCTGGTCCTGGCCCAGCCCCACACAGCCCGTCTGGCTGGTTCTGGCGATGACCTTGCCAGCCGGGGTCGGCCGCAGGCCCGCTCAGCCTGCTGCTGTGCCTAGGTTGAACAGAACCCAGACCAGCAGCGGCTGACCAGCCGGCAGCGTAAATCAACGATTTTAATTTATTTTAAACGAAGCTGCTTCACACACTTTTGAGCAAAACTCTGTTTATTTTACAATACAACACTAGTTTAGTTATATAATATATAGGCTTATAGAGAGAGACCTTCTAAAAAACATTACAATGTATTACCGGCACGCGAAACCTTAAATTAGAGTGAATAAATGAAGACTCGGCACACCGCTTCTGAAAGGTTGCTGACCCCTGCCTAGCTGATATGTCAAGGGTTTGAGTCCTGTAGATCCCTCCTGGTCTGTTGTGTGGAAGGAGTTTCCTAGTAATTGAGCCCCTTTCCAGTTCCTGTGTTGGTTCCAGATTCTTTATGCTCGGGATGTAGACCAGCGCAGCACCACCTTTGAAAAGTCCTTATTAATGGGCAAAGAGTTCCAGCGACGTGCCAAAGCCATGATCCTGCGGGCAGCAGTCCTGCGCAACCAGATACACGTCAAGGTGAGCAAAGGACCCCTTTGTCATGGAATCTGAGATAAAGGGCAACCATTTGGATGATGTGGTGCAGAGGGGTAAAAGCGGGTGACTAAGACTCTAGGGAAAGAGGTTTGCTGTACTCACAAGAGGATGGTTTCTGAGAATGTTAGAGAATGGAGCTTGCAGCTAGCAGGACAAATCCTGGTTACTATTTACTCTAGTCAGTAGGTGATTGATTGGTTAAATTACAACAAAGGAATTAATTATTCATAACTTTTATTTTCATGAGGGAAATTGAAATACATATGTTGACTGGAGCAATCCTGCCCAAGAGATGGTTCCGCAGGACAGTGCCCTGGAGAGAGCAGGCTAAGTGCTGTATAAAGTATTCACTGGATTCTATTGATGCTGTCATAGTATGCTCATCCCTGTGGTATCTAAGTGCCAAATGGCATTCAAGTTCCGAATGTGTATTTGATTCAACTTAGGTGACCCATCACACACCTTGAATAGCTGAAGTGAATAGTTTGCAAACATCTCATAGTCCGTAAACTGTTGTGCAAATATTTGTGAATAACAAATTATTTTGCAGAAATAGTGAATGATTTATGAACAGAAAAAATGATTGAAACTTAATATTTATTTGCAATTAAATAAACAAGCTTTGTGCTCCTGGTGTGTAGGGCCCACTCTCCACCCAATTCCTGCTGGGAAAGACGGAAGGTTGAGCTGAGAATGCCACTACCCTGCTGCATGGTTTACCTGTGCTGAGCAAGCCCTCTCTGGAAGTGTTCTGTGTTTTTTACAGCCCTGGTGCAGGGGTAGTTCCAGCCCATCACTAACCAGGGCTGTATTTTGTTTTCTTATTGCAGTCTCCTCCACGAGAAGGTAGCCAAGGCGAGCTCACTCCAGCTAACAGCCAGTCCCGGATGAGCACCAACATGTGAAAATCTTCATGTATGATCAAAGAACCCTCCCCCCGTCCCCCACACTTCCCTGACCCAGCTGTTTGTCCTATGTCCTAACCACAGACTACTGAGCTTTACAAACTATCCCTGTCATTCTTTCTCTCTTTCATTGGGTCTGGGAGGGTCAGGGCTGATGGTGAGGGCTAATGTTCAGATTCACATAACTTAATTCCTTTAGAACAGAAGCTGTCACTAAATGCAGCGTCCCTGGAATTGTCCATCATTTTAGTGCTGGTTGCATGTTCTCTGCCCTATCCTCTGTATCCTCCACCTCAGAAAGAACTGGTAGTGTATTTCAGAGAGATGCTGATCTTGGGTCTTTTCAGCTGCTGTTAGAGCTTTCCAGGATCAGAACTGCAAAGGAAGATTGTAAGTTTGATGGATGGGGGTGTACCTAAAGGGAGACTGTTTCACTGACCTGAAAGTGTTTCCTTGTCTCTGAGCAATGCATTGCTTTTTCTTTACTTCAAAGACCTCACACTGAAATGCTTTCCATGGTATGAGCCCAGCATTCAGGCAGAGGGGAGCTCCTCTCAGGAAGCACATTCTAAGACTTCTCACTTACCCTGGGAAATATGGCACCACTTCTGCATACTCAAAGGCAACTGTTTCAGGTTGTTGCACTTACCCTGGAGCCAACCTCTTTCAGTCTGGCCTGTCCTTTTTTCAAAGGCCTGTTTCCTAATTTGTTCCCACATGCATATCACCTGGCTTTGGATTTTGGTGGTGGTTCCCCGCTGCAGTAAGGCTGCAGTAAGGCTCCATCTTGTGCAAATTCTGTTGCTTGTCTGTTTCACTTCATCAGCGTACAGTGGCTTCTTAACCTTTGCACCAGTGGCTCCTGGTGGCATAAGTCAATGCCATAGAAATACAACACATCAGGTCTGGGGCAGAAACCAAAAGAAGCCAGCCCAGGTGCCTGATCGGCAGGTGCATCTGTCCCAACTTTCCTTTTATAAATGGGTCTAAGGTGGCAGCCCAGACCCCGGATAGTGTTTTACTAATGAGCGTAGTCAAGTGTTGAATGTTCTGGAATTACAGCATCTTTATATTCATCCAGTCCCATAGGACAAAGTTAAGGATTTTGATCCAACTCTGACTGGTCCAGCAATTTACTACAAACAACTGTTATTGTTAATGCTATTTTTGTTTTAAAATAAGTTGTTATCTCTAGTGCATTAAAGAGGGTAATTAAAAAGCTCATTGCAATGTTTGGAGTTTTGTGTTAGTTTTTAGCTTTTGCTTTTAGCTTTGTCTTGATTCTTTTCTTTTATCCTAAACTTGGTGATTTGATAGGCTGCTGTTTTGAGCATTTTGATATAGTTGGAGGTGTTTCGAAATAAGGTAATATCACTTGTATGAGGAGGTATGAAGAACACCGCTCGATGGAGTTTTTCTTTCTTGCTTTTCTGGCAGCCATGTGTAAGATGCATTTGTGTAGTTGCTAAACTGCAGCAACTTCCTCCATTTGCAGATTTCTGTTGCTGAAGCATTTTGTGGTTTATGTGGAGAAAGTTGAGGTAGTACTTACTGTGAAGTCTTTGGTTAGGTGTTGTGCATATTTTGGAATTTCAGTAACTTTGCATTAATCCAGACCCATCTTTGGAAGGGCTGACCTCACCTGAATAAGATCTGGTTCTAGGAAACTTGGCTATTTTATCCTGATTCTCAGAAATACCTGACTAGTGAAGACCAGCCTGAGTCTATTTGAAGGCTATGCAAGGGCCTACCCAGCCCCCAATGTAAATTAGAACCGCCTCAATGGTCAGAGGCAGCCAAGAATAGTTGGACTGCAGTGTGCTATGGCCCCTTCTCTTCCCCCTCCCAAGGTCCAGTATTCTCTGGTCGTTACCCAGAGGCTTGGGAGAGGAAGGGTGTTGAGCTGCTTTGACAGCAGAGGCATCCCCTTACACAGTAGATATTGCCTAAGGGCCACTTCTGCACATTTTATGCTACTGTAGTGATCTACAAAGTTTATGTCCATAGACAGAATTAGGTCCTTTCTAGCTGAGGCATAGATTTCTCAGCCATCTGGTCATCTGCAGAGATGGAGAATACTTTGTTCTTGATCTGAGACCTGCCTCAAAACGGAATTGTAGATGTCACAATTTGAAACGCCTCGCTCCGGGGTAGGCAACCTATGGCATGTGTGCCAAAGGCGGCATGCAAGTTGATTTTCAGTGGCATTCACACTGCCCGGTTTCTGGCCACCGGTCCAGGCGGCTCTGCATTTTAATTTAATTTTAAATGAAGCTTCTTAAACATTTTAAAAACCTTATTTACTTTACATACAACAATAGTTTACTTATATATTATAGACTTATAGAAAGAGACTTTCTAAAAATGATAAAATGTATTACTGGCATGTGAAACCTTAAATCAGAGTGAATAAATGAAGACTCGCCACACCACTTCTGAAAGACTGCTGACCCCTGGCTCTAGCTCATATTCATCAAAAGCTATTTTTCTTTAAAAAGGGAGCAGAATTCATGATAGTTTAGAGGAAGATTCAGCTCTAGTCCATCCACTCTTACGTTCCACGTCTTTAGCAAGGATGCTCTGATTAACGATGGCTGCTAGTCTACAAAACTACTGTTATCCTTAAATTAGATAGTATATCAGCCTACTAGACACAGCCATCAAGCCAGGTTCTTTATGCTCAAACAGCAACTCTCCTCCCTGGCCTAATTACTACCCTGCACATTAACTGGGGTGCAGCACAAATTCATAGATTCTAGGACTGGAAGGGACCTCGAGAGGTCATCGAGTCCAGTCTCCTGCCCTTATGGCAGGACCAAATACTGTCTAGACCATTCCTGATAGACATTTATCTAACCTACTCTTCAATATCTCCAGAGATGGAGATTCCACAACCTCCCTAGGCAATTTATTCCAGTGTTTAACCACCTTGACAGTTAGGAACTTTTTCCTATTGTCCAACCTAAACCTCCCTTGCTGCAGTTTAAGCCCATTGTGAACAAGTTTTCTCCCTCCTCCTTATGACACCCTTTTAGATACCTGAAAACTGCTATCGTGTCCCCTCTGTCTTCTCTTTTCCAAACTAAACAAACCCAATTCTTTCAGCCTTCCTTCATAGGTCATGTTCTTAAGACCTTTAACCATTCTTGTTGTTCTTCTCTGGACCCTCTGCAATTTCTCCACATCTTTCCTGAAATGTGGTGCCCAGAACTGGACATAGTACTCCAGTTCAGGCCTAACCAGCGCAGAGTAGAGTGGAAGAATGACTTCTCGTGTCTTGCTCACAACACACCCGTTAATGCATCCCAGAATCATGTTTGCTTTTTTTGCAACAGCTTCACACTGTTGACTCAGTCAGATGTAGTGCAAAGGTTGACAAATAAGAGATCCACCCTAGAGGCCAGCTTAAGCCAAAATGCAAGAGACCTAGTACCACAAAATACTGAATAGGGTCAAATTCTGCTGTCCGGTGCACCCCTTCAAGACTCAGTCTTTCATCATGGATCCTTATCCTCCCTCCACTTTTTTCCTTTTTTTGGCTGTCTTCCTCCATTTCCTTTCTCCCTTGTCTCTACCTCTTTAGGTTAATGGTTAAAGTGGAGGGAATATTCCGAGAGGTCCTTGCTAATTGAAAGTGGTGTTTTTTCTGATCTCTTTAGGAAAGTCGTGAAATCAATCACAGGCAAAATATTGGAGAGTGGCTGATATGGGACTTAATTATATTATACTCCTTTAATTCTTGATTGATTAATGCCAATCAACAAAGGTTTATGGAACACAGATCCTGTCGCGCTAATCTGATATTTTTTGATGAGATTGCAGATTTGGTTGATAAAGGTAATTATGTCTTAGACTTCAAGTCATTTGATTTGGTACTTCATGACATTTTGATTAAGAATCTAGAAGGATACAAAATCGACAATGGCACACATTACATTCGTTAAAAACTGGCTGACAAATCTCAAAATACAATTGTAAATGGGACGACATCATTGGTGCTGAGCTGTACAAATGCCTTATCATGGGAATTGATGGCAGGCATTGCATCTGGTATACTAGTTATCATGGTGCTCAAATGATGATAATGATTAAAAGTGGAAGAGATGTGCCTTTGGACAAGACCTTTTTGGGCTAGGAGGAAAGAGATCCCTTCACCAGAAAACTCCTTAGCACAGGATCTAGCAAGTCATAGGATTTTGATTTGAGAGAGCTGATAAAAATCCCAATTTGATTTCTAGCTGTTTCCCATTGGGCTGCTTCCCCCACAATCCAAAAATATTTTAAAAGCGCCCTCCTCCTAACTGAAAATACCCTGATACTCACCTGTGCCAGCAACCCACTCCCCACTTCACCACTACCATAGTAATCTCCTAAACAAGGCTTTGAGGATTTGCATTTATACTGATCCATAACTAGAATGCTGCATGTAAGTAATAAACTAGAATTCTGTGAAAAGGCTTTTTCATTTTAAAGGATGCTCGGCTTGGCCCAGCCCATGGTTCTCTCTCCTGTTGCCCCACACATCACACTAGACCCAGTAGAGGAAAAAAAAAAAGAACCATCTTCCCTGTCTGGATTGGAAGGGCTCATCACAAAGTCACTGCACGGTCAACAGACTTTATATGAACAAACTAGGCATTAAGGAAAATAATTTCTTCAGATACAAAGTAGAATCACTAAAAGTTTTGCTATTCCAAGTCTAATCTGTAAAGAGAGATTACTGTAATGTACTTGTAACTACCTAAATCTTTTAAAATAAATCTCTTCCTCTATAACACAACCACTTAACCCGAAACTCCCTATCTCCAAAACAAAAAAAGAGGTATCTTTCCTTCATTTTGAAGAAGGAGTGCTGCATCTGAGAGCTAAAACCATTGGTTGCTAAATTTTAGCATGTTCTTTTTATGTAGAGCAGGGGTCGGCAACCTTTCAGAAGTGCTGTGCCGAGTCTTCATTTATTCACTTTAATTTAAGGTTTCGCGTGTCGGTAATACATTTTAACGTTTTTTTAGAAGGTCTCTATAAGTCTAAATATTATATAACTAAACAAATGTTGTATTGTAAAACAAACAAGGTTTTCAAAATGTTTAAGCAGTTTCATTTAAAATTAAATTAAAATGTTGATCTTACGCCGCCAGCCTGCTGCTGGTCTGGGGTTCTGTTCACATAGGTCGGCAGCGGGCTGAGTGAGGCATGCGGCTGGGACCCCAGCTGGCAGGGGTCCAGCAGACAGAACTCCAGACCAGCAGCAGGCTGTGCAGGGCCGGCAGCCGGGACCCCAGACCAGCAGTGGTCTGAGTGGCTCAGCTCACTGCCACTCAGGGGTTCCATCTGCCGGCTCCTGCCAGCCGGGATTCTGGCTGCCAGACCCACTCAGCCCACTGCCAGTCTGGGGTCCCGGCCCTGCGCATATACAGTGGGTACCTACCCTCTCCCTGGTCCTGGCCCATTCTCTTCCTCTCTCTGCACTGAGCTGAGGATGGGAGTGCACTGAGCACAGGGCTGGGGGTGAAGGGTCTGGCCAGGAGCTAGAATGAGGGAGGGGGCTTAGGATGTGTGTGGGGGTCAGTGCAGGGGGCTGGAAGGGATATGCCCCTATTCCACCCACCCATCCTTCCCCAAGGCCCTGACTCTGCTCCTTCCCGACCCCCTCCCTCAGAAGTACCATCAGCTGATCAGCCGGCAGGGAGGGGGAGGAACCCAGCACACTATGGGAAGAGGCAGGGGAGCTGGCAGGACCAAGCTTCTGCCCCCTGCCCCTGTGGAGGGGAGAAGGGGGACTGAGGGCAAAGAAGAGTGGGCTGGGCTGGGCAGGATTTTTAATGGCACGCTGCCATTAAAAATCGGCTTGCTTGCCGTCTTTGGCACGCATGCCATAGGTTGCCGATCCCTGATGTAGAGGCTCAAAGCCCCTGTACAAACTCCTAATGCACAGTGCTCTGGTTTTACCAGACCCAGAAAATCTAGAGCTTTCATTTGAATGTATGTCAGTCCCCATAAGTCACTGTCTCTTTCTTCCCTTCAGGAGACCCTGTTTACAGTTAACACTCCCACAGGATAAAGCTTTAGAAGCCTTCTTGTTTGGTGTCTGGGAGCGGATTGTGGGGAGGTCCATGGCACATGCTGTTTCAATCTCCCATTACAGCAGGAGATGGCAGTGAGCAGTGCAGAAGTTCCACTGCAATCTGAGGGTAAGGAGAGATGAACTGCTGCAGATTTCACATATGCCTCAGGCTAGCAGGTGTTGCAGTCAGTGGGAAGCCTCAGGTTTAAGTCAATTTTCTGATCTGAGATTTTATCCAGTAAATGGCAGACAGCTTGGTCTCCATTTCTTTAGTCTTTTACCATAACAGATTAATGTGTCTGATTTCACACCGTTGAAGTTCTCTGCAACATACAGAAAGACTTGTTTATAGAATGCCCAGGGACAGGCACTATGAATCCGTACTCTGCAGGATGCATATAGAGCACCAGGGTTAGGCATATGCAGCACTGCCTGAGATACAGATAGACCTTGAGAGACTGTTTCTGTTGCAGAATAAAGAGTCTACCGTCTGTCCTTTCACAGAATTCACCACTAGGAAAACAGAATGGTCTGTCTTGTAGTTAACCCCCTGGACTTGGGACTCAGGAGATCGGGGAAATGTGGTCTAGATGAAATTGCTACAAGGTGGGTGCACAGGTGGTTGCAAGACATTATTCAGAGAGAGGTTATCAATGGTTCACTCCTGGGGCAATTCTGCCGAATGCCTGCAGAAACCCCCCCCCCTTCCCAATTTCTGTGCTTCCCTGCAGAAAATGGCAGGGAAGTAAAGGGTAGCCGAGTGGGGAGTAGGAGGATGACCATGAGTGCAGGCTCAGTTTTTGTAGGTGGGCAGCCCCCCCCGCCCCCAAACAGGGGCAAAGCATGGGGTGGGGGAGCACACGGGGTTACATGCCACTTCCCTCCCAGTCCAAAAGGACCTGTTTAGTATTGTAATAAGAAGAGTGGGAGAGGACCTCATACCTCTCCAGATATGTTAATAGCGATTATAAAGACAACTGTGATCAATGGTTCTCCATCTTCCCTGACGGTAGGGCAAGAAGTAATGGCCTTAATACATAGCAAGGGAGATCTAGGTTAGATGTCAGGAAGAACTTTCTAACTGTAAGGATAGATAAGCTCTGGACTAGGCTCCCAAGGAAGGTTGTGGAATCCCTGTTAATGGAGGTTTCTAAGAACAGGTTGAACAAACACTTCTCAGGGATGGTCTAGATTTACCTGGTCTGGCCTCAGGGACTGGCCTTGATGATCGCTTGAAGTCCCTTCCAGCCCTACATTTCTATGACTATGAATTCCTGGCTCCGCCAGATAATGTGTGACCTTGGACCAGTCTCTTAACCTCTAAGTGTATCTGCTCTCTGCTTATAAAATCTAGGTATTATTTCCTTTTGACCACCCTTTGTTTTTGAGACTCATTTCTTTGACTATATATATGTACAGAGCCTAGCACACTAGGACCTTCTGTTCACTAGAGTAACACTGTGGAGAGTTAGTCACTAAATGCTACTGTCCTTAAACACTTAGCTTCCTTCCTGACCTGAAAACGTCATGTAAGTGACATTGACCCACATGCTGAACATACTATATTCCTGAAGAAATATTAGTTTAACACTCCACCAGGATGTTCTAATATCAAAGATTTATTCCCCACTTTTAAAACAGCACATGAAAGGTTAATGTACAACAGGCAGTTCATGACCTTAGTACATCATCTCCCCCAACCCCAGTGCAGCATTTTCAGGCCAGTGGTTCTGGCTGAGTCCTTTAAAGTCTTTAAAAGACATTGAGAACTTTAGTTCCATCCTTTTATTCAGAGGCAGGATATTTCCCTGAGTAAGCAGCTTTTTCTTAAATAAAACTTGTCCAGACCTTAGAACAAACCTGTGGAACTACTCCAGGTTGCTGATCGTGCTCTGGAATGGCAGATTCTTTGGCCTAGGGAAACAGAGACAGGGAAGCAGATCCAGTAGAATCTAGTTTGAAGGCTCACAGTACAGTGTCAATACTGTCTTTCAGTCCAGTAGTTTCCTCCACATCCCCTTTCTGTGTCCTTTCAATCTTCTGCATCTCTGGTTGGACACTTTTCCACAGAAGGGACTTTTCATATTTGGTTTTAAAAAGTAATCCATGACCTGACAAAGATAAATAATAAATTGACATGGAAGTGCCTGTTTGGTGGGGAACAGAGCAGCCACTGCCCTGGGGTAACTATGTGCAGCTGTGGAAAATTTATTATGCTTTTAGGTTGGGGATGCTGCACCCTGAGGCTTCAGGAGGAAGAGCAGAAGCTGGTGTTACATTGATGCTGTATTACAGTGGCCAATGCTAAGTAAAACATTTCCATGAAAGCTAGGACACTCAGGATTTTAAACTAATATTTCTAATTATGCATATTAACAAAGGACATTAAAATGCCATACCACTTCCATATGTATTAATCACTTATTTTGACTTGGACAGTTTGGTTTTATACAGGCCCAGTGGTGCCAAAGAACATGGCAGAGTGGTGGAGCTATACTTGCCTGGACAGTCTGCAATCTCTTTAAATGCTCTTTTCTTACAGCATCCTCGGCACAGATTAAACACACATTTGTTACCCTGGAAACAGATACACACCAGTTAAGTCAGTGAAAAAAACATCTTCACTGAACTGCTTGTGGGAAGCGCACCTGCAAGGATGCATGCAGGGCTTCTGAAGACAGCTGTCACGATCTGGGTTCCTGCAAACAGTGATGGGGACAGTCAGTCTTCAGGCTCCTGATAAATGACAGGGAGACTGGGGGTTGGGGGATACAAAAATTAAGACCTGCTGGGTAAATGCTTCGTGCTTCTAGGTGATGATTACCATCCCAGAACAACACTATTCCACCTCCTAGGAATTTGTCCTGCCAACCAGGAAATCCTCTTGATTAACATAAAATACGTGTAGGAAATTAAGATACTTTGAAACCCTTTCAGAAAGCATTTTTATGCTGTTATGAGTGGAGTTTGTCCTGTTTCTCTTCAGAAGCTTAATGTGAAAAAGTGCCACAGCCTCTTATTTCCTGGCTTTAGCTGCCACTCCACCCAAAATAAATACTCATCATTCCAAGGAACTCATTTCCTCTTTTTTTTAATTCCTAAAATTGCCCAAATCATGGAGAGTAATAATGTAAGGCATGTCCCATCCTCTGAAGGTGAGCGAAGATGAGTCGTGGATATTTTGCAGCTCAGGAATAGCAGACTGTGTGCGCGCAGGAAGGGGAAAAACGTATCTGCCAGATTTAATATCTGTAAACCTCTTTTCTGGCTTTATTGTTGGGGGAAGTTTGTGCAACATGATTTGAGTGCAAACATTTCTAGATGGTGCTACAGCAGAAAAAACTGACAAAGGTGCTCTTTGCACTGGGTTTATTGACAAAACAATAAACTTAGGACCAGTTAGGGTTGTGCTGTTGAGTTTCATGCCATTCCAGCACGTCAAATTTCTGAAAATCAGGACATGAAGCAATAAGGTATAGGCTAATACCACCTTAACTCTGCTTCCCCCTGCCCCTGGAAATTAGCTGAAATGCAGTCACTGTTTGATGTACTTGAGTGAATAATGACAAGATTACTTGCAGCAGGCTTGGCAGAACTGCAGCTGAGAGATGAGAATATCTGGGGATTAGTTTGAGAAGCAGGGCAGAGCTGCAGCTGTGACATGAGGAAATCCCTCCTTGGTTGGTCTAAATTACCCCTGCCCACTGCTGTGTGAGCTCAAAGAAAAGAGGTGCATGTGTACCTTGGGTTCAAGTGTGCCTCATTTCAGTGCTGAGTTCTGCAAGTTGTCAGGCGCAGTGGATGGATTCTTTTGTGGCAAGGGGCTTGTTAACAGTGAGGTGTGGTATGAGAGTGGTTTGTAAGGAGAGGGGTGTTAATCATTAAATGAATCCTATGGCTGAGAGTGAATGATTTGCAAAAAGGGGATGATAGTAGTGTATAATTTTGCACTTCTGACTGTTTCTGGGGCTTAGGCTCAGTACTTGTGTAGGACAGGCATACATAGCTTCCTGTGCCACAGTGTTTGCCTAAACATGAGTTTTGCCTTAGCAACAATATGACATTAGAATCTGTCCTACAGTTGCATATAGTCCCTGAGAATTCTGCAAATATGAGTCTCATAAAAAGTGTAGGGGGTGTGTGCCTTATCACTTCAGTTCCTGGTTTTTCAGACATTTGAGCATCATTGACCGTGCTAGCCTTGACAAGCATGCACCAACCCTGTACCACTAGAAAGCACTAATGAAAGGGGTTTTGTCCATGAATTTTGTAATGTTATGAACATTGTTTTTCTGGAGGAATGCTCACTCCAACAGTTGTAGTTTTGTCCTATAAATCCGCCTATGGTTAGGTACTCATCCCTCATGCATTTCCCATTACCTCATCTCAGACACAGGTAGGTCAGCACTTTTAGTCTCATTTTACAGATGGGGAAACTGAGGCAGAGGTGTCATAATTTTTCTAGTGGGCCACTGACAGAGCTAAAAACAGAACCCATGTCACCTATGCTGCAATGACAAATCCAGCTTCAGTGCATAAGGCTGAGATCGTCTCAGTTGAATGAGAATACTCCCTGGAGGTATAAACAGTGCAAAACAATAGCTCTTGCTAGGTTGGAACTACTCTATTTAACTCTGCTGGTGCACTCATCCAGCCTCCCCTCTGCCAGTGTTTGACAGCATGTGCTATACATGGAGCATGCCCATTCTCACCTCACTCTCAGTCCTAATACTTAGTGTATGCTTGTTCTCAACTCCCCCCAGAATCGGTCAGGGCTTCCACAAATGCTGATTCACATGATGAGCCAAAGGCCCCTTCAGAGGGACAGCCCCCCCCCCCCCCCCAACTTGCTTACATGAGAAGAGGCAGGGAAAGAACTTCAGACTCACCCTGCTCCTCCACATCCCCAAGGACCAGTTCCCATGAGCTGCAGTAAGGAGAGGGGATTGGCTTCCCTCCTCAGCTTCTGGCTCCCCTCAGAGCAAGGGGCTCAGACTGTCTGACACCATTAGCATGACAGGGACCCCCCAGAGCCTGGCACACAGATACAGGAGGAATGTGGCACATCACTGTTCCCTGTAGTCCACCGTCTGACTTGAGTCCTCAGCCCCTCCCTTCCCTAACCACCATGCCCCATTTAGCCCTCTCCCCTCCCAGCAAATCTTTAGCTATGTAATTGCTTTTCTTTTTTAAACTAGTGTGTGTGTGTGTGTGCGTGCGTGCGTGCGCAGGGTAAATGGTCTGCTGTGCTCAAATTATAAATAAAATGCCCCTTTGGCAGAGGCAAGGTGTAGCAACAGGTTTGTCTCATTTCTTTTCCGATTGCTGGCAAGGGTGGCTGCTGAATTTATATTGGCTGGTTCTAGCTCAGGTTCAACAACCACAGCATGGCCCCTGGAGCCACCTCCGTCCTGTGACGATGGGCTGGCTCACCACCCTTTCTACACAGGCACTGTGTAACCCCCTTGGGCACATTAGCACTAGACTCAATACTTCACTAAATAACATTTTTCAATATTGTCCCCCCAAAGGGAGCTAGGGTAACTGCGAGCACTTGCAACCATCTGGGGGAAGAGCCATGGTTTGACAACTCCTCCCCCCTCCCCCAGTCTGCAGGAAGACACACAGAGACTGTCAACCTTATGAACTACAGCTCGCTCGGGCAATACAAAGAAAAGAAAAAAAAAAATTCCAGAAACAGTTGCTCAAATAAGTCCCAAATCTGGTCACTATCAAGGTTGGACGGTGCCTCAGGAGGTCATCTAGTCCAACCCAAAACACGACCAATCCCCCACTAAAATCATCCCAGCCAGGGCTTTATCAAGCTTAGCATTGGGGAGCACAGGCCACTGGATCCACAGAGGTGGGCGATCACTGTGCAGCTCCCATCAGCACAAAGACTCAGCAGTGAGGCTGCACCCAATCCTGACACACTACAAGGACCAGGCCTGCACCAAAAACACCCAAAGGCCGTGCCCCTCTGTGCACCAGACGTGGACAGGCAAGCTCAGCGAGGCAGGATCCAAGTGTGAGGGGAATCCAGGTGTGGGTTGAGAGGGTTCTGTGTGGGGCAATATGGGGTGCAGGTGGCTCAGTAGGGCAGCTAGGGGTGGGGTGGGGAATTGACACACAAGGGCTTGTTGAGAGTTCTGGGTGCAATGGTAATGGGACTCTGCAGTGGTGTCCAAGTGAAGGTGCTTGGGGCTAGGAGGTGGTGCAGAAGGGAGACAGAGCTCAGCAGGGGGTGTGGTGGGAGCTTAGTTGGGGTGGCGGGGGGCGTCCAGATGCAGCTGGTTGGGCTTGGGAGTGTGTGCAGCTCCGGGTGGCTAGTTGGGGTGATCCAGGTGCAGGGGGAGTGGGGCTCAGTGGAATGGGGGTCTGAGTGCAGGGGGGGATGAGGCTCAGCAGGAGGCGCTGGGTATGAGGGGTTCTGGATGCACAGGGAGTGGATGAGGGAGCAGCTCCCTGAACAGCGAACCCTCCCACTACAGCGGAGGAGTGATGGGTGCAGGAAGTGCAGAGGGGTGGTGGGAGAGGAGGGAGAAGGAGTTTGCAGAGCTTCCTTCAGCTGAGGGAGAAATCTGCTGATGGGGCTGACCCGGCCCTGGATGCCATGCAAGGGAAGAGGAGTCCCGGCAGCCCCAGCTCAGCCAGGCTGAGCAGCTGAATCTGACACAGGGTAGGAGCCAACAGGGTCACATTACCACTCCTGAGGTTTTCCCCTTTCCTTCCCCATCAGCAAGTCATTATTCGGGGGGGGGGGCAAAGAAATCAGCGAGGGACATAAATTCTGCTCATGCGCAGTGGTGCAGAATTCCCCCAGGAGTAATGTAGACAAGGGGGAATCCCGAGGCTATAGTGTACTTATATTTTCAGAAAGGCTTTGACAAGGTTTCTCACCAAAGGCTCTTAACCAAAGTAAGCTGTCATGGGATAAGAGGGAAGGTCCTCTCATGGATTAGTAACTGGTTAAAAAGATAGGAAACAAAGGGCAGGAATAAAAGGTCAGTTTTCAGAATGGAAAGAGGTCCCTCAGGGCTCTGTACTAGGAGCAGTCCTATTCATAAGTGATCTAGAAAAAGGGGTAAACTGTGAGGTGGCAAAGTCTGCAGATGATACAAAACCACTCTGGCGAAGCCCAAAGCAGACTGCGAAGAGCTACAAAGGGAGCTCTCAAAACCAGGTGACTGGGCAACAAAATGGCAGATGAAATTCAGTGTTGATAAATGCAAAGTAATGCACAATGGAAAGCATAATCCCAACTACACATATAAAATGATGGGGTCTAAATTAGCTGTTACCACTCAAGAAAGATCTTGGAGTCATTGTGCATAGTTCTCTGAAAATCTCCACTCAATGAGCAGCGGAGGTCAAAAAAGTGAACAGACTGTTGGGAATCATTAACTAAGACAGAAAATCACACTGCCTGTATATAAATCCATGGTATACCCACATTTTGAATACTGCCTGCAGATGTGGTCGCCCTATGTCAAAAAAAGATATATTGGAATTGGAAAAGGTTCAGAAAAGGACAACAAAAATGATTAGGGGTACGGAACAGGTTCTGTATGAGGAAAGATTAATAAGACTGGAACTTTTCAGCTTGGAAAAGAGAGGACTGAGATCTATAAAATCATGACTGGTGTGGAGAAAGTAAAGAAGTGTTATTTAGTCCTTCTCAGAACACAAGACTTAGGGGTCACCAAATAAAATTAATAGGCGGCAGGTTTAAAACAAACAAAAGTAAGTATTTCTTCACACAACACACAGTCAACCTGTGGAACTCTTTGCCAGAGGATGTTGTGAAGGCCAAGACTATAACAGGGTTCAAAAAGAACTAGATAAATTCATGGAGGATAGGTCCATCAATGGCTATTAGCCAGGATGGGCAGGGATGGTGTCCCTAGCCTCTGTTTGCCAGAAGCTGGGAATGGGCAACAGGGAATGGATCACTGGATGATTACTTGTTCTTTCCCTCTGGGGCATCTGGCATTGGCCACTAACAGAAGACAGGATCCTGGGCTAGATGGACCTTTGGTCTGACGCAGTATGGCCATTCTTATGTTCTACGTGAGAAAACATCATACCGCAAATTCTGAAAACAAACAGTGCCTTTCTTCTTGATTCTGGGAGTCTTGTCTATTTGGCCTAGAAGCTCTTGAGGCCAGGTGTCTTTTGCTGGCTGTTTAGAAACTCTAGCACAATACGCACATTGCTACTATTAGCATTATTACAGTGGTAGCAAAGTGTAAACGATAATGTGAGATGAGCTGACCCGTCACCTTTGCTTCTCTCAGTCAAGGCAAAGGACACAGAGCTCACCCACCTGTAGCAGAACCTAGTTCACAAGAACAAACAAACAGAGTGAAATCCCACTGCCCTCTCAGTACTGAACAGAGAAATAAACCAATGAATTGTGCAACCAACAAAAATCTTATTAGAGGGAAGCTCCTGCTTTTTAATCTAAAGAACATCTGTGTAACTAAGGGCAACATCTTCCTCATACTCAGGACTGAAGAGTGCCCACTCGCCTGGACTGCATCCTACCATAGCCTCAAACTGTGGGATTTTCCCTTTTCTGGAAACAAATCAAAGTTTCTCATCACTCTAGCTTTCTATTTGCTGCAGACCTTTTCCTTAACACTATGGGTATGTTGACACTGCAATTAAACATCCATGGCTGGCTCATGCTAGCTGATGCAGCCATTCCCAGTCTCCATTCAAGCCTAACTTGGTGTCTAATTTCCATATTAATTCAAGTTCAGCAGTTTCTTGCTGGAGTCTGTTTTTGAAGCTTTTCTGGAATGGCTGAGCCATTACACACTGAATCTATTTCCCCATGTTAAGTATTTTCACACCTCTTGTCAAACTCTCTGTAACGGGCTATCTTGATTATCACTACAAAAGTTTCTCTTAATTAATTAATTAGCTTTTTAGAGTTGGTAGGACAACTCCCACCTTTTCATGTTCTCTGTATGTGTATATATATCTCCGTACTATATGTTCCATTCTATGCATCCGATGAAGTGGGCTGTAGCCCACGAAAGCTTATGCTCAAATAAATGTGTTAGTCTCTAAGATGCCACAAGGGCTCCTGTTCTTAGTGCGGCTACAGACTGACACGGTTGCTGCTCTGAAACCTGTCAGAATGGGACAGCTTTCATTAATAAATAGGGCTGTCAATTAATCGCAGTTAGCGTAAGCAATTAAAACAAAATTAACTCGATCACAAAAATTAATGATTAATCATGAGGGTTAAAAAATTTATTGCAGTTTTGATCGCACTGTTAAACAATAATAGAATACCAATTTAAATTTATTATAAATATTTTTGTATTTTTTCCTATATTTTCATATATATTGACTTCAATTACAACACGGAATATGAAAAGTACAGTGCTCACTTTAATCAAATAATATACAAATATTTGCACTGTAAAAAAGGTAAAAAATAGTATTTTTCAATTCACCTGATATAAGTACTGTAATGCAATCTTTTTATCATGAAAGCAAATGTGAATTTTATCAACTTACAAATGTAGAATTATGTAAAATAAATAAATAAATAAATAACTGCACTTAAAAATAAAACAATGTAAAAACTTTAGCGCTGACAAGTCCACTCAGTCCTACTTCTTGTTCAGCCAATCACTAAGATAAGTTTGTTAACATTCACAGGAGATAATGCTGCCTGCTACTTAGTGACAATGTTACCTGAAAATAAGAACAGGTGTTTGCATGGCACTGTTGTAGGCGACATTGCAAGGTATTTACATGCCAGATATGCTAAACATTTATATGCCCTTTCATGCTTTGACCTGTAGATTATATTATTTTGTATTACAAATATTTGCAAAGTTAGCACTGTACACTTTGTATTCTGTGTTGTCATTAAATATATTTGAAAATGTAGAAAATCATCCAAAAATATTTATAACAAATTTAAATTGGTTTTCTGTTACTATTTAACAGTGCAATTAAAATCCTGATTAATTTTTTTAATCTCACAAGTAATCCAAATTAATTTTTTAAATCATTTCTCATCCCTATTCATAAGCCTTCCCCATAGTGAAGTTTGCATTTGATCTGAGATCCCACAAAACAAATGCCTTTTTATTAGTGGAACCCTCAGCACTGAAGAGGGTTAATTTTCTCTTCTAATGAAGGGAATAGATCAAAATCCTCCAGTTCTGTCTCTACCACTACCAGGCACAGATATAGAGTTTGATTCTCATTTAAATCTGATGTGTGCCTTGCCTTTCATTGGTATTTTTTCCTTTTAATTTCCTGCTGTTACTGTAGACCAACTGCTCTTCCTTACTCAGTCACTGGAAAGTTTAAAATATCTGTCTTGTATACCTATTAAGAGAATCACTCAGATGTTTTAATCCTTACAGAAAGCTATACAAATAACCACAGTATGAGCTTTATTACCTAGCAAACAAAGAAGTTCTCATGCTGCAATTAGTAAAAGTTCATTTGGTCAGAGATTTGCTTCCAAGTGTGCTTGAGGGACTGATATTTAATAATGTAACACTCTCTCAGATGATTTAGCAATTCAAACTGCTGACCAGAGGTGCTGAGAATAAACCACCAAAACTGCTCTTTGCAGGAAGAAGAGAGATTAAAGTATCCAGAATAATCTATTTATAGGTCATCTTTACCCTAGGTAATAGCTTCATCTCAGCATCTGATATAATCACTTGTCTAATTAGCACAATGGCCTTTGCCTGAGAAGCAGGATATATTGTTTGCATTTCATCAGAGTTTAAACAGCATCCATTACTAGACACTTGAAAAGGGACGGACCTACCTTTGGGTTTCCACAATGATCACATTTTGCATATTTAGCTGGAAAAGAGAAACAAATTTGGTCTATGAATATCCCAGACAGTGAATGATATCCAAAAGAGAACAGCAAATTGAATGCTCCAGGGTGACCAACCTTTGCAGCCAGAAGGTGCATTTTTGTAGGAGTAATATTTTACACATACACAAAAATTAAAAAGGGATTAAAAGATTTTGCCGAAGTTTTAAAAAAATTCTCTGAACTAAGACCAAACATAGAAATATTAATCCCAATGAATTTGTTTGAGAAAGTTATAAAACAAGTTGGGGAGAGAAGAAAGAGGAGCTGTTTAAAATAGACACTGCATTTCAACACTATACAATAGTGACTGCAGCTGTTATAACAAGTATCAGAGGGGTAGCCATGTTAGTCTGGATCTGTAAAAGCAGCAGAGAATCCTGTGGCACCTTATAGACTAACAGAAGTTTTGGAGCGTGAGCTTTCGTGGGTGAATACCCACTTCGTCAGACGCAGTATGGAATCCAGGGTAGGTATATTTAGCTAGCAAGCAAGCTAGAGATAACGAGGTTAGTTCAATCAGGATGGATGGGGCCCTGTTCTAGCAGTAGAGTGTGAAACCCAAGGGAGAGAAATGGTCTGTAATTGGCAAGCATTCACAGTCTTTGTTTAGTCGCAGGAGCTGATGGTGTCAAATTTACAGATGAACTGAAGCTCAGCAGTTTCTCTTGAAGTCTGGTCCTGAAGTTTTTTTTTGGGCTGCAGGAATGGGGGGGCCCCCAACCTTTAAAAAAGGTTCCCCCCCCTGTATACTGTGGCCAGGGAGTGAAAGTGCCTCCTAACAGGTTTGTATATGTATCCATTTCCCTGAATATCCTGATGTTGATGTCCATTTATCCTTTTCCATAGTGACTGTCCAAGTTTGGCCGATGTAAATAGCAGGGGGCAATGCTGGCATTTGATGGTGTATATTACATTGTGGACGTGCAAGTGAATGAACAGTGATGGTATGGCTGAATCTGGTTAGGTCCTGTGATTGGTGTCGCTGGTGCGTAGATAGTGTGGGGACATATTGGCAATGAGGTTGGTTGGCCATTGGATTGGTCCTGAGGTAGAGTTACTAAATGGTACGGTGTGCAGTTGCTGTGAGAATACTGTTCAGGTTGGCAGGTTGTCTGTGGGCAGGATTGGCGGCCACCAAAGACCTGTGAAAGTGTGGATCATTGTCCAGGATGGGTTTAAGATCTCTGATCGATGCGTTGGAGGGGGTTTTTAGCTGGGCTTGTATGTGAATAGCCAGTAGAGTCTGGTTGGTTTCTTCTTGGGTTTTGTCTTGGCAGTAGGAGGCTCCTGGTACACGTCTGGCTCTGTTGATCTGTGTTCCTAATTTCCCGTGCGGGTATTTGTTTTGAGGAATGCTTGTGAGATTGTTGTAGGTGTGTCTCTGTCTGAGGGTTAGAGCAATGGCGGTGTACCTCAGTGAATTGGCCTGTAAGACAATGGACGTGTGAGTGCTGGGAGGAAGCTGGAGGCATGCCACCATATCTACACCAAGTGACACAGACATCACAGACCTACTCAGATCAGGCCACACCATCACTGGTTCATTACTTGCACGTCCACCCATGTAATATAACACCAACATATGCCAGCAATGCCCCTCTGCTATTATCGCCCAAACTGGACAGTCACATGAAAAGGATAAATGGACACAAATCAGAGTATAGGAATGGCAATATACAAAAATCTGTAGAAGCACTTCAACCTCCCTGGCCTAAACATAAGCAGACCTTAAGGTGGCCATCCTGCAGCAAAACAACTTCAGGACCAGACTTCAAAAGAGAAACTGCTGAGCTCAAGTTATCATTGTAAATTTGACCACCATCAAGCTGACTCAAAAAATGACTCCGTCGAATGGCTTGCACAACTTACAGAACCATTTCTCCTCCCTTGGTTTCACACTCTACTGCTAGAACAGGCCCAATCCTCCTGATTGAAACTAACCTCTGTATCTTAGCTGCTTCTAGCATATATATAACCTACCGCCTGGAAATTTCCACTACCTGCGTCTGACGAAGTGGGTATTCACCCACGAAAGCTCACGCTCCAAAACTTCTGTTAGTCTATAAGGTGCCACAGGATTCTCTGCTGCTGTTATAACGGAGTTTTATAAAGCACTCCAAGAGGAAAGACCTGATTTCACTGTGAAACTGGTGATAATCTGCCCCTTTCACAATGAATTCCTTTCTTCCTGGTCAACTCCATTAGACTGAGTTTCTTGTTCCCAAGGTTTCCCAAGCCCCCTTTCTGGTCTAGTTGTAGGAAATTTTCCCCAATTGCATAATGGGAATAGAGAAGGTAGAGGTGGCTTTATACTAAAAGGTAATGCTAGCAGCCCTCCCCCTTCCTTGTGCCGATCAGGATTAGGACAGGTTCTCTTACGTTTCAAAGATGGATCAAAGCGTTTATTTGGATTTCTCAATTTTTTCTTCTGTTTATTCTTTGAGAGAGTATCAGAGTTTCCATCATCCTCATCCTCCAGGGCTCGTTTCCCTCGCATGCCTCCTTCACTCCCACTGGTTCCATTTTCCTTGCACAGCTCCTTTGGCCTGAAATGGTTGAACATCATTGTAAATTAACAGAAGGGAGACAACTGGGTGTTCCTTCACCAACAGTACTTTTACAGAAGCCTAGGCAAAATGCGTTGTCTATCATGGCTGTCACAGGTGAGACACAGCCCTTAAAAGCATGGAAGAAAAGCTCAAATATTAGGGGTTTTATAGAATTCTAAAGCTGCTATTAAAGCAAAAAGGCAGGAGAGCAGTATCCTGTGTGTGGTGGGCAGCCAAATTAGTCAGTTCCATAAAAAGCTTTTTGTTCCCAGGGTAAATGTTTGTACTGAAATTCTCAGTTGGATAGTCTTCTCCTGCAACCCAATATTTTCCCTCTAGGTAGGTGGTGCTATCAGTTTAAAAGGATCTCATGCAAAACACGCAATCATCTCTGATATAAAGGGCATTCAATCCCCATCTTTACTCCACTGGCAGATATAGGTAACAGATGAATGCTGCCTGTAACTACAGCACATTGCCAAGTAGCAGTGTTTGCTTCATGTGCTTGTCCCTATTCTAAGCTTCATTTGATCTATTTTATTTTCTAGAGGTAGATAATAAACTTGAGGAAGGAAGTAAAAGGGGAAGATAACTTTTTGTTAATTACTTCCCCCCCCCCCAAATACCTTCCTTTGTTCATTGAGATGTTATTTTTAAAAACTATCCAGTCTTTGTTTTCTATAAACAATCTTTCAGGGCATAAAAACTGGAAATGGGTATTCTGAGGTGGTGGCACACATGCATCCTGTCCAGTAAGTCCTCCTAGGGGCAGTGCTAGAGTAGGCAACTTACCTTGGCCTGATGTATGGCTGACAGATCCAATGGAAGAAAGGCAATCCTCCCTTCGGCTCCTCTCCTTCTTTCTGATTAGCTACTTCCTCCTGCAGGATACAATTACAACCAATGATACCTATTCAATTTGCCTAGACGCACCCATGTCATTACTATCTTAACTTCCTGGAAAGGCACAAAAAAATAATTAAATTTACACACACCGACAGTTACAAATGGAAAAACTCACCCTCAGATAAAGCTATGGAAAAAACATAGCAGATCTGAACACTAAAGAAAGAAATTTGAATGGGAGGGGGCCAGTACAACATTTAGCTAGCCAGGCAGTGATGCTGGTAGGTTACAAAGTTCCAAGACTGCACGAACACAGATCAAGTGCACGTGACACCAGCAGGTTCCCTCCAAGCAGGGTCAGTGTTACTCCAGCATTTAAGGCCCACGTTCGTACCTGGCATCGTAGCTTCAGGTCTCTGTTGACATCTGCAATGCCCTCTAGTGTCTTCGCTTTTGCCAGTTCTTCACGAAGCTGCTGGTAAACCTGCAGCCTGAGACAAATCCCAAACATCCAGTTACTTTCATTTACCATTTCTAAATTGTGGAGACTGAACAATTCCTTTATAAGAGCTTTTTGTAGCTTTTTCTTGATGCATTTGCCAATTGCCAAGAGTTTAGCTGTTTCATTCTTCAAATACTAACTTCTCTGACTTGGTTCTGCGATTATGTCAGAATGTGAACTCTGTGATACCATGCTCATTTACACAAAAGAAGACTGAAGTCCTAACATTATTAGGAATATCATATCAGTGACTGGATATCTATAATCAGAGATTCCATAAGGCTAATTATGTCTGCTGGCACCCAGAGTGCAGGGACAGGCAGGGACTTCTCCAGTTTCAGAGAGAAAAAGAATGAATCAGTTTCCCAGGGATATCTGTGAAAGTTAAAGGCCTCAGAAAACATCTTTCTCTCCATGCATACCCAACAGAGGCTAATCTAGCATCAGCAAGATTGGCCAACCTTCTCCCAAAAGGCAAAGTACTTCCATGCAAAGTGAACTCTCTAAATGGGCTATCTTGATTATTGCTACAAAAGTTTTTTTTCTCCTGCTGACAATAGCTTATCTTAATTAATTAGTCTCTTAGAGTTGGTTGGGCAACTCCCACCTTTTCATGTTCTCTGTATGTATATATATCTCCTCACTATATGTTCCATTCTATGCATCCGATGAAGTGGGCTGTAGCCCACGAAAGCTCATGCTCAAATAAATGTGTTACTTTCTAAGGGGCCACAAGTACTCCTGTTCTTTTTGCGGATACAGACTAACATGGCTGCTACTCAGAAACCTCTCAAAAACACTATAGCACTGTGGAGATACTCACGTGTGATGCCAGAGCTTGAAGAGATGAGCCCTGACATAAGACAGTGGGCAAGGATATTGGTGCACTATCTCCAGGTACTCCTCAGTCATCTCCCATACCACAGGGTTTCGGCCCTCAAACAGAGCTGGGTTATGAAGATTACCCTCTAGGGAATAACAAAGAGGAATTCTAAAAATTTCATTTCAGGGTAAAGCAAGTGGCACAACCTCTTGTGTCATGAGCTGGACCAGCTGTGTCCTGGCCTGGCCTGACCACCCAGGAGGGACCATTAGATCAGCAGGTCTGACCTCTTGTATAACATAGGCCATTATATTTAACTCAGTTATCCCTGTATTGAGTCCAATAACTTGTGTTTGGCTAAAGCATCTCCCATGAAGGTATTCAGTCTTGATATGAAGACATCAAGACCTGAAGAATCTACCATTTCTCTTGATGGTTCGTTTCAGCAGTTAATCACTCTCACTGTTTAAAAATGTGTGCCTTATTTTTAATCTGAATTTGTCTGGCTTCAGTTTTGAGCCATTGGTCCTTGTTATGCCTTCTCCACTATATTAAAGAGCCCTTTAGTACTCAGTATTTTCTCCCCATGAGAAATGTAATTGAGTCCACACTCAATCTTTTTTTTTGATAAACTAAACAGATTGAGCTTTTCAAGTCTCTTAGCGCTTGAGATTGTCTGTTGCAGAGCCTATCTTGCAATTAGGTTCCTATGACATTTTTATAACAGGGGTAGGAGGTAGGAACAGGAGGAGGGGGAGGAGAGAGAACTTCCTTCACAACACTTAGCCCAGTGGTTAGGGTACTCCTTTAGGATGTGGGAGACCCCCAGTTAAGGCTTCCCTCTATCTGAGGGGTAGAAGGGATTTGAACAGGACCTTCCACCTCTGAGCTGAGTGCCCTAGCCACTGGGCTATTGGACAGTCTGATGTGAGGCTCTCAATGTCTCCCATGGGGCCTGCTTCTGGGATTTAGGAACTAAGTCCTTCTGTGAATCTAGCCCTTAGGTTGTTGTGGGGTTTTTTAACTGGTTTTATAAAACAAACTAAATGTTTTGTTATTTCAACAATAGATTAAAATCCACAATAAACTAAATTATAAATGCTGTTTTCCAAATGGCACTAAGATTATAGAGCATCTTACCTAAGAGTTTTGTAAAATCCATATATACATAAAAAACCCTAAAGGACCTGATCCTGCAAACACTGAAGCAGGTAAATTACATTATTCACAAGACCAGTCCCATTGACTTTAATGAGACTACTCATATGCTTGAAGTTAAGCATGTGCATAAATGTTTAAAGCATCAAGGGTTATAATTTTACTTTTATTAAAACCCTTTTTTTAATGATATAATATGTCACCTCAAAACAAATTTTGCTTCAGTATTAACAATGTTACTTAGATTCAAACATTAACAAAAAGTTACTGAAAATCTTTTTACACATCTAGCCAACATTTTCAAACTAAGTGGCTAAAAGTTCAGCTTCTAAACCTGTAGTTCGGCGCTTAACGGGTGCGATTTTCAGAAGTACTTAAGTGACTTAGGAGGAGTTTGGTGTGGTCAAAACATTTCAGCTGTCTTGACTTGTGGAAGTTTAACAGGTAGCAGAAGCTTGTGCTTGTTGCAAATATAGTATGGACTATTTGTTTCTTAATTTTTTGTGTTTCAGTTTGTTTTTCCTCAGAGTAAGAAAGTTAATAAGGCCACAGACTTGTCTTTTTCAGCATAGATGAGCACTCTAAGCGTTGAGCTTCTTAGCAGAAAAAAATGTAAAATCTGAAATTCTACTAATAATTAGGAAGCTAAAGAAACAAGTATAAAACATTCACTTTAGCAATTTAAGACAATAAAATGGGAAGTAAAGAACTAGCAACATGTAAAAAAACAAATTCTTATTTTTATTTAAATTGATTTTTAAAATTTAATCATGAATTTTATCCACCCTGATCAGTAAATAACCCTTCACCTCACACATTTAAGTGGTGCTGTCTCAGAGGAAAGCCTTTGTTGGTTGTAGATGTACCAAAAGTAATATGGTATTTTTAACGTTTGTAAAGCACTTTGAAAATATAAAACATTGTAACTAATCAATCCTTACAAGCCAACAGGAGGTAAGTATCATTATCCACTGGTACTCCAGGGGAAACTGAAGCAGAGAAGATAAGTGACTTGCCCATTCTCAAATAAGGAGTCAGTGACAGAGCCAGGATTGGAACTCGAGTACAATTTTCAAAAGCACCTCTGGGCTTGTCTACATGGTAAATCATGGGGATGTTAGTGTAAAATAGCTAGGGTGGGAATTTAAAACCACTAGCTAATTTGCACTAGCTCCCCATGTGACCACTCTCATTCTGTGCAAAGAATGCCTTTTTGGAGTTTTGGTTAAACCACTGCAAAAAGGCACTGTTCAGTGCAGCAGCAGAATGTCCACCTGGGGAACAGCTATTCTGTACTAACTATTCTGGGCTTCCTTCCCTGTAGACAAGCCCAGAGTCCCATTTTCAAAAGTGAGTTAGGCACTTAGAAGCCTAAGTACCATTGATTTAGGCTCCAAAGGCCCAGATTTCAACGGCAGTTCAGTACGTAAATACCTATGAGGATCTGGGTCTAAGTGCCCAAATTGGACTTGGGCATCTAAGCCATTTAGTTCCTTTTGAAAATTGTACCCTCTGTTAAATCATGCTGCTTTAATGGAAGTCATAAAATAAGCCAACATACAGTGCCAAGTATTTGGAACAGGCTGCTCTTTCTAAAGGAGGAAGCAAGCATTCAGGTAAGAAGTAAGATGCCAGCAGGACAATGAGTATTATAGTGAAGGAACCTAATGCTGCCCCTGTCTTAAACAATACCCTAGAGACCTTCTGTCATGATATAATTCCCAAATCTGGACCTTAGCGTCCAAAATATGGGTACCAGCATGAATCCTCTAAGCTTAATTACCAGCTTAGAACCTGTAGCGCTGCCACCAACCAGGAATTCCAGTGCCTGGTACACTCTGGTCCCCCCAAAACCTTGCCTGGGGACCCCCA
>NC_133781.1:32880018-32911298 GCF_003597395.2 Chelonoidis abingdonii
GCTTCCCTCCCTTTGAGAGTTGAAAGTATCTTGTTTCCTGATTGGTCCTCTGGTCAGGTGTTGTTTGTTAACCCTTTCCAGGTGAAAGAGACATTAACCCTTAGCTATCTGTTTATGACACTTTCTGTTTGCAACAATGCCAAAATACCAACCAGGAGCCACAGAGTCACTCAACGGACAAAAACCAAAGGTCCAGAACAAGTCTTCTCTTCTGACACTTCCCACCTCAGCCTTCTGGAAACCATACACCAACACCTTTTATGTACTGATTTGTCTGGATGACAGAGTGATAGATATAATAGACACTTGGAAGATCCAAAGATTATCAACTTTATAAATGTTACATATATTTTGATGGGCTAGGAAATGTATTCTGGCTCCAAGGGGATGTAACAGATATTTCCTGATGGAACCAAAACCACTGGGGGATAATTAATGCAATACCTAGGCAAGTAACAAGCCTGCAGAAGCCTCACCTCCTGGGGAAATTCCATATATTAGTTTGACCTGGTTCAAGAGATCAAACAAAGAAATGAAAACTGTATAAGTGACCAGCCTGACATAGAGAAGGACCTGTTTGACCCAAGATGCCAGTATGAGGGAGATGCAGATGAAGAGCAGTCCTCTTCAAATCAAGGCCATTCAACCAACCATACTTGAGTCTGGCTTTAGTTTCTAATAGATTAGGCTAACATGGATCCATCAAGGGGATTCAGAAACAAAGTTATAGAATAAAGTTCATTCTCCTTACCTGCACTCATGACACCATGCACTCCTGTCTTCTGCATACACTCTTCCACATCACTGAGGTACTGGATGTTTCCATTTGCAAACACAGGGATGCTCACAGCCTTCCTACAAAAGTGAAGAGAACAATCACACAAAACAAAGAATTAGAAAACAGAAAACAACCTGCTCACAATGTGCTGAATGAATCAGAAACTTCTAACGTTATCACAAATTCCTGTTTCCCCTTTGATGCCCCTGCACCACATTCTGGATCCAAACCTTACACGGAAACTGAACGTGTTTAGCCAGAAGCTTGTCTAATCCTTGGGTATGGGGTTAAGGGGACTATGCACATCGATGCACGCACATGTTGATATCTGTATAGGTGCACTTACTTCACAGCCTTGATATGCTCCCAGGATGCCACACCAGCAAGAGGTCCTTTCTGTTCCTTAGTGCGGCCATGGACAGTCAGTAACTAGGATGCAAAGTTTCATTTAATTTTCAGTGTACTTGGATCATTAGAAACAAAAAAGCTACACCAGGAAATTTCCCCCTCTGCTCATGTATGGGGATGCCACAGAACTCCCAATGTTACCTCAACCACTGTGCGGACTCTGGCCCCAGAAATGCCATCAGCTGACATACTGTGACAAGGACTTGGGCATCTCTGAACTCTCCACTCCCTAACAAGGCACAGACATTTCCTGGGAGATTCTATAGCATTCCTGTATCCTCAGCTCTCTTACTGATTTGGTATTCACTTTGGAACAAGTAACAAACATGGCTAAACCTGCTGCTTTTGGGCATAAGGCCAGGCCACCATCTGTTATATTATCTCATTTTTGATGGTCCCTCCCAATTTGTACAATTTAATTAGAGATAAATCCCAGGAAACCCTCCTATTTCTAATTTGTTACTGGCTGTGTCTGCTACAAGGTGTCCCTTCACAGACACATTGATTTCACACTTTCATGTTGCCTCCTACAGCCTTGTGCCTAGACAAAAATTCTCACTCCCAGTGAAGGAGGCAGCATGGTGCAATGGTAAGAGCAGGACACTCCAAGTTAGGAGACTCAGGTTCTATTGCTGATTCTGCTATTGATTCTGCTGTGTATGACAATGAATAAGTCACAACTCTCTGTGTCATTTTCTCCATCTGCAAATTAATATAACCTATCAGTTTCCACAAAACACAGAGATCTTTGGATGAAGGTGCTTTATAAAGATATTTATGTCTAATGCAATAGTACTGGAAGCAGCTGCCTCCTTACCTGGCAGCCAGCCTTCTCCAGCAACTGTGCATACTTCACTGTCTTGTCAATTTCTGGGAAAACACGGATTTTGCATGTGATGGGAACAGAGAGCTTCTCATGAGCAAGCAAAACTGGGGAAGGATTGAAAAGACAGGTAAGTGGATTGCACAATGCTTTGAAGAGAGTCTCTTCTCCCCAAGATCTGTGCTGCAGAATGGCCTAATGGGCCAGCACTCCTGCGACAACTGTATTGTTTATACTTAAGGCTGTGAGTCTTTCACGGAGGTCACGGATTCCATGACTTTCTGGGACATCTGGGATTTCTGCAGCAAGTGGTGTGGTTGATCTCAGGGCCACCTAAACAGCTCAGGTAGCACCAGGGCCAGCTGCACCGGCTCCTGCTCAGGTGGCCTCAAGTAGCAGTCAGGGAGCAGCAGCGGCAGGGCTCCAGGCTGCCCCGCACTCTGGAGCAGCAACTGCAGGAGATGCCCAGAGCACCTAAGTTTTAGTCAGGGCATTTATATAGTACAAGTCATGGACAGGTCACAGGCTGTGAGTTTTTGTTGTTGCCCATGACCTGTCCATGACTTTTACTAAAAATACCTGTGACTAAATCGTAGCCTTATTTATACTGCACTGTCTGTATGTCTACACAGACTAGGGGAGTGGTCGCAAAGAGTGAAGTCAAAACCTGAACTGCAATAGGAAAGCCATCAAATGCTAAAAATTAATTTACTGAGCCTCCTCCTCCCTTTCCACTATATTAAGTCCTCATTCTCCTTACTTTCAAGGCCCTTAACAGCTCATTTTCTTACTTATTCACTCTCTATTCTTAACACGTCAACCCTTGTTCCTTCTGCTCTACCAACAATGCCAGCCTTGATCTCCATTTGTCTACTTCTCCCACAAATGTCTCTGTTTCTTTCCATGCTACCACTCATGCATGGAATGCCCCTCTGAACTGGCCTATAAAGTCATCATCCTCTTCTCAAGACTCACCTCTACCATGATGCTTGTGAGAAATGATCATGGCTAAGCAGAGGGCCTATTCAAGATAGCCAATACAATCTGGGTCTTTTTTGTGTGTGTGGTCAGTGCCCAGTATGTTGTGGGGCTACCAGAATAAAAAATAAAATACACTAAATTTCCCCTATATTATGTCCCCAGCCTACTCTCTCCCAAAGTGAGACCTCGGTTAATGAGACCCCTTTCAGGGACTTACTCATTTTCTGGAGAAGAGCCCACTCCTCTTGCAAGAATGCTCCATAATGACCTGTAACAAAATAGCACATTATGGGCTGGCACAGACAGACAAAATTATGATCCTAAAGGATTCTATTTCTTTCTCTCTCTCTCTCTCACTCACACACACTCTCTTCCCCTCTTCTGCCAAACTGGACGTGCTAGATTCTTCTGCTTCCCATGATACCCCAGATTCACAGGTTAAACAATGAAACCCCACAACCTGCTCTCTCTAGTTCTCCTTAAGGCGGATCAATGCATTGACAGTTCAAAGTCCTATTTTCAGGGTTTTAGAACTGTATGTAAAAATTCACTCTGGGTTTAAGGTTGGCAGAACTGAAGGGTCTATCGTCTCTGGATGCCGATGTATAGTTCCTATCAACCCTTAAAAAACAACTTGTGCTCAGGAAACTGAACTGAGGAACAGATGATTAGCAAACTTTTGGTTCCTCCCTTTTCTTCTCAGCTAAAATGCCCTGACCTAGCCCAGAATTCCTGATATCTGTTTCTTTTTCCCCACAGATATCCCTGCAATCTCCTTAACCCTCCTGCAACTCTCATTTTTTCAGAAGTTAACATGAATAAGCTCTGTATGTGCACTGGGGACACAGGAGACCCTAAATGTTGGCCTGCAAGAGATTATTTTAAAGGAAGCCTTAAGAAGTTTGACTGAATAATTAAAATCAAAATTTTCTCGTTTCTGATGGTGGAAGGTTTTAGTAAACCCTTTTAAACCTGTAAAATGACACTTTTTGGATAGATATTCTGCACACAAAAACTGGCTAGCAGTGCTTTGTAGAACTACACTTCAAGCAACTAGTTTTAGCTTCTGTTACTTACAAGGTACCAAACCCAGTCCTGGTTAAAATGGGTGTAACTCTGCTGATTTCAACAGAATTGCCAGGCACATCAAGGCAGGATTTGATCCACAGATGTTGCACTGCCATAGGGTAAGTCTAGATGTGCAACATGTCATTGCTTTGTTCATTCAGAGCTCAGATTTGCACATACCTCTCTTTGCAATCATCTGAGGGCAACCCAAATTCAGGTCTATGGCATCACAATAATCCTGAGCCAACAGTGCGGCCTGGACAAACACTTCAGGGTCATTGGCACAGAACTGAGGAAGATGTACATAAGTAAAAAGTTAGGCAAGGCTCAATTTCAAGTACTGACAAAATATTACTACTACTTATAAAGGACCTCATTGCTATAGCGTATGGGTACAATTTACGTATCTTAGATTAGAAGCAGAGACTGATTCTCAAATTAAATGAATATATAAGCCTTGACATGCAACTGCTGCAGAGCCACAACTTTAAATAACTCCCCTCACCCCCAAAAAAGTTCCCCCCAAAACACAGAAAGCTTAGCATTCCAGAGCCAAAGTCAAAAGAAACCCTAGACAAAGTGATGCATTTTATAACACATTTTATATGTGCCAAGGCCAGGTGAGAGTGGATTCCAAAGGAGAGCATTCACTATCCATATCTATCTAAAATAAGCATTCTGGATATACATAGGTGGTTAGCAGAAGAGAGGAAGAAAGGATGTTTCTGAGGTAACTGGGTCCTGAGCCAGTCAGGATTTTGTAGATACCAACAGGATCAACATTACATTCCACAGGTGGATTGTTAACCAGTGCAGAATGTGGAGCACAGCTACAATATGAATCAATTGTTCACAGTCTCAGATCAAATTAGTATTTAACACATACAAAATATGAATTCATCAAGAGCAAGTGTGTTTTCATTTTGTGCTGTTTTGTTAAGGGGGACTCAGTCAGATAGTTTAGGCTCCAAATGTAGTCATTTTAAACAGGTTTTACAAAGCCCAGTCAGTGCTAATGACAAAAATGGTTTGATGATTAAAACTGAAAACAGACTAGTAAGGTTCACTGTCCAAAATGAATAAAATATAAAAACAAAACAAACAGCATAACAGGGGCTGTTATAGGGTAAAATTGCTCTGTATGGTAGTTTGGGTTCAGTCCCACCTGTGCCTGATTTACCGCCCAGGTCATGCAACTGTGAACCAGGTCTGCTGGGAGATATAAAGGAAGCCTGCAGCCAGTAGGAGGGTGAGTTGATGAAAGCAGTGGTATGATGGAAGGTACTGGTGTAATAAGGGTTGAGGAGGAATAGCTGTAGCTCCCAGGCAAGTTAGCTCAACAGAAAATAGTTTTTTGGGGACAGACAATGTGATCATAGAGATCAAAGCACTTGGCTGCTTCACATATTAAGGTCTTGACACTAAGGCCTGGGAAATTGGGCTTGCTACACCCTGTAGTGTCACCTACTGAGGCGGGTCAAAAATCCCCTGCATGGAAAGGGGAAGGATTGCTGAGCCCTGGGAAGGGCTGAAGGAAGCTATGAGGTGGGGTAAGGTGTGATCATTATGACTGGCTGTATGACCCAACAAGAGTCTATGTAGAAAACTTTTATACCCTAAAATGGAGAAAACTGATGACTTAGCTAGACAAACCCAAAACACTAGAGCAGAGGTTTCTAAACTGATTGACCTTTTTGGAGATGTTATCCTGTAACAAGGCAGTCTGTGCCCTTTAAGGACTAGTGGAACCTGGAGTCAGTCAACTCCTGTTCATCATATGAGCCCTTTAAGTAAACAGCTATTCAAGGGAGCACCAGACTAGCTGGGGAAGGAGGCCAGGTGTTAATCAGGTACCTCCTTAACATGACAAAACCCAGCTGTTGGCTAACTTGCAGGAGGAGACAATCCCTGGGATGGGACCCAGAAAGGAGATTGGTAGGCTGGGGAAGCCCATATAAATCACAACCCAAAAAGGAGGGCAGGGGGCCTGAACCAAGGGAATGAAATGTGAGTTCAAGAATGACTCTGTGGAGCAGGGCTGGAACCTGGACATTGATGGGCTGGGGAAGCCTGCTTGAATTGCAGCACAGTCCCATCAAGGAGGGCTGTAGAATCCCTTTGCCAAGGGGGAAGGAGCTGAGTGCAGGGACCAGGGCAGAGACTCTCCAGAGCAGCCAGAAGCTGTAAGGGGACTAGTAGAGCTCCCTGGATTGGAGGGAACTGAGAACCTGAAGCCTTGTAACAAGGGTAAATTGGAACTGAAGTTGCCTAGTGCCCAGGTAAGGCTTGAGGACCTATTTTCAATAGAAGACATAATGCCAGATAGTGTCTTAATAAAGGAAGAGTTGATTGAATGATCACATGATGGTGGACACTCAAATTCAACAAAGTGTGGTCAGGCAGCTTTTAGTTGAGCAGTAGAGAGGAGTTAATTCCTGTATAAGGATAAACTTTAAAACTTCTGATGACTTTCAGCACTACATATCTCTGCGAGACTGGCTTTTCTGCCCTGATTGCCATTAATAGCTAGTACAGGATGAAGCTCAGGTCAGAACTGGACCTATAACTGAAGCAAACCAATATCTCATCTGACATAAAACAACTGTGTTGTGTGAAACAAGCACACCTGTCTCATTAACAGCATTTTTTTTTTTAGTATTCAGTGCTACTAATACTTTGTTTTTCTTTATTTAAATTTTGTAAAAAAGGCAAGCAAAGTGAACTTTGGCTCATGTTCAACAATTCTCCAAATAAGGATTAGGAGGAACTTCAACTTCATGTTAGGCAAGTCAAATTCAAGCCATTGACTTAGTTCAGCAACAGACCAAAATATATCAAGATGTCACTTATGACACTTGTTTCTTGTAATTTGAGTAACAAAGACCAATAATTGCTGACTTTTGATTCACTATCTAAAAACCTGAGTTGCTTTAAAAGGATGTTATAATCTAATGTTTTAGGATTCCTTGAGTTTTTTACTATGGGAAAGCCCAAACCAGATGTACACAAAAAAGTGGTATTTCCTAGATGAGGTTTTTTAAATAAGGATGAATCAAAATTAGGAACTACAGGGCTAGATCTCAGCCAAGACACCAGATTACCTGTCCAGCCAAGGAGGAAACTCAGCATACCTTAATGGGGAAGGTGTATCACTGCTGCTACAAGGGAAAGTTAAATTTAAAACATTCAATTTTAAAGTTAATAAGGAAACTTTAAGACCTAAGGTGATTCACTCATTTCAGAAGGTTCTGTATACCTTTTCCCTGCTCTTACTTGTTTACATAGTCTCTCAAGAATACATTGCTCTGTTTATAACTGAAATTTCTTTCTTGGGATGTCCTCCATTACTATCTCTTCATGGAACAGGCAAGACTCTAGGGGTGAGAATTCTTCTTACAGATAAGATCAGTAATAATTTCAGGTATATGGCATGAGTTAGTGTTTGTACAGCACTTCAAGTAAAGGGCTATAAACAAGTATTCTGGAGCAGCATACTCTTCAAGTTTATTTATATTATGGTAACGCCCAAAATATGCCATAAGAACATACACTTAGCCAGGGACTAGCTCTACAGAGCTTACACTGTAAAATTAAAATTCCTTTTAATGACTTTACCTGCACAATCAGTGGCCGATCCTCAGGGCACACATCACAGTATAAATTCTCTTTGCGGTAATTGGCATCTCTGACAAAGACCTGAGCATGCAGCATAGGTGTGTAACACAACTGGGCTCCATGGCGACGGCTCAGTAGTCTCCAAGCTAGTTCACTTTGATCCACCATAGGAGCAACTACATAGTGAGCACCTCTCAACGTGCTTCTCCAGAACTCAAACCCCTGGAGCTTTGGCATCTTACCCAGACTAAAAGGAAAGAAGGAAATATAGAAATAATTCTTTTTTTCAAACCGAAATTAATCATGAGCAGAGACAAAAGAATCTGATGATCTTTTCCTAAGTAAACAGTAACATATTTCTAGTGTCAGGTGACATGTGCAAAGAGAAGCCTGTCCCCTGCTGTACTTTTCTATAATATTTCTAAGGTGCCCACCACAAAGTGCACAGAGGGCTCGTTCAGTTGGTTGTGATAGCTACTGTACAAACAGCACCCACAAGATTTTTTTTCAAAATAACACAAACCCCTCACCACCTGCCCACTTCATATTTCAACCTATTGGTCACAAGAAAAAGCTCTAAAGAGACTCTACTCAGGTTCTAGGAGGCAGCAAATTCCTGAACTACTTAAATCAAGCCAGATCTCTGGCACTTGGTAAATCTACCTAGATTTCACTGTACTTCAGCTTGGTGGTATTCTATCTAAAAGTGCATTACCCACATAAAGACTTCTGCCTTGCCTTTCAGGTAGATAAGAGAAATGCTGTGGTGGTGGCAGCAGCTTTCAAAAGTCAAACTGCAGAGGAGCCTAGGAGTAAGTGAACTTGAGATGAAAAGTCTATGACTATTCTGCCCCATGGCCAAATGTGACTGGCAGGAAAGACTCCAGCCAGGAGCTTAGAATAAGAAAGTTCTGAAAAGTCCCGTGACAGCATATGGGTGAGCATGAAATCACAGGAAGAAAACTTGTTTGCAGTGATGTTGTAACTGTGTTGATCTCAGAGTGAGAGATGTGGTGAGTTAATTGTCTTAGGAATAAAACTGTAAAAGCAGGATCAGGTGACCCATGGTTAAAGAAAAATCAGAGCTAAAGAATGAACTGCTTTGACCCTTTACATTTGGTGTGGGTTAGACACTTTGAAACTTTAATTTCTATTAAATAAAGAAACCTTTTAGAGAGAGCTTCAACTCAGCAACATTAAAATCAACAAAAGGAGGGATTTGAGGCTATTATTTTTCATATTTGATTTTCTTGTGGGGTAGAAAATAGACTATCAGAACAGCAAAGAACATATCAGAAATGGCTTGGAATCCTCTGGCAGAACCCACATTCAAAGGACTAAATAGTTGACAGTAGTTAGTGTTTTACTATTTTATTTGCATAAACATAAAAAGCACTGAATATGTAAGCACCTTTTGGATCCATTAAATAAAACAGCAGGCTCTCTAAAACCAGGAAAAAATACAACTTTAAGTCAAGATCCTTATCCTCAACAGCCTGCCCTTCAGTCTTCCCTCCAAAAACGATGGGTTGTGCAGTGTGCCCATGAAGGCCAACAGATTCAGGAGATTTCGGACCAAGGGGCGGGGGAACATGAATCAGAAAATCTGGGATAGCTCATGGAAAATGCCTCCACCGACTCCCGTGGCAGCTGCACGTGGCAGTGAGATAGTCTCTCAAGGAGGCAGGTCTCCAGCCACTTAGGGCGTCCCAGAATAACCGTGGTACCTACGCCGTGGTAGGGTCGCTCGCAGCTGGGCTGTACGCTGCCATGGAGCGTGGTAGCGATGCCCACACCGACGACTGGGCACAACGTCCCGGCTAGCCCAGGCCCGGGACTGGGCCCCAGCGGCACCCTGGGCTGTGAATTCCCGTGTTCACTCTGGCTCCTTCGCTATCCCGCGGCAGCCCGGCCCCCCGTCATACCCCAGCTCCCCGGGCACGGGGCGGGCCTACCTGCTCCCCGCCCAGCCAGACGCGCCTGTCAGTGCCCAGGCGGGCTCAGCGCATCCGGCCCCGCAGCCCCGGCCGGGAAGCCAGCGGGGCGGTGCATAGGGGATGGGCGGTGCCTGCCGGGCCCGCACAGGCTTCAGGCCGAGCGCAGGCGCCTGTCCCGCCAAGGCGGCGTCCGTATCCCGCCCCCGCCGAGACCCCCACGGTACCTGCTCCCTGAGCCGCCGCCTGCGGGCCGGGAGGCTCGGCCCCTGGCTGGGCGCTGAGGCGGCCGGACGGTGCCTCCACCATTCCGCTCCGACCGGCTCCCCGGTGCTACATCGCACAGCGACCCCCCCGAAACCGCGGCGCTGCCCGAAGGGGCCGCTAGGGGAGCAGAGTGGCGCCCCCGGCCCTCGCACAGCCCCCGCGGGCCGGGAAGAGGGGGCCCGCCCCGGCCCCTGAGGAGAGGGAATGGGGTTCCTCCTCAGGCACCCCGTGAGCGGGGGAGCGTCTGCCTGCCTCACACAGGCTGAGGGCAGCGGGGAGCCGTGGTCCTTGCCTCGCACGCCCCGGCTGGGAATAGGCTGGTGGTTCTGTATCTGGGATGGGATGGGATGTGGAGACTGGCTTCAGGGCGTGGCTTTGCAACACCCATCCCTGTGTGACTTTAGACAGGTCCAACCTGTGCTTCAGTCCCCCTCTGAAATGAGGCTGCTGCCTCCCTACCTCCCCAGGGTTTGCGAGGCTAACCACCACGAATGCTGCTGAGATGCGGTTAGTGTGGGATGAGGGCCAGAGAAGGAGCTAGCTAGCTAGAGGGGTTCTGTCATGGGTGGGGAAGGGGAGTCCCCCCCCTTCACACACATGGAGTGGGGAATGGTGAACACTACTCTACTCCTTATTTGAGAGGACATTCTGAATTTGGTGCCTACAAGATGTGTTTTGTCCCATAATCTCACACTGATGGAGGCATAGGATTGTTCCTTGAGTGGTGTGCTACAGGACCTGGCATTCAGCTGCAGTGCTAGTCTATTGGGAGCCCTAAGCAGGAATATTTTGTCACCCCTCTCCCCCATGCCCCACACACTGTCAAAGCAAATAGGGGCCCTCTTGCTTAGTCTGCTTACGCCTAGCGCCAGCTCTGCTGGCACTTGCCCTCTGACTGCTACCACCAAACACTGTTACTGGGCTTGACAACTTATCTTCCTATCAGAGTCTAACAGAAGGTCTTGGCAGAGCTTCCCGCAGCAGGGACATCAAGTACCTGTCTTAGTGCCCTTTTGGGGAAAGGTGGTATTATGTAGGATCAGCTGATTATTGCTTTCTTTTTGGTATGTGTGTGTTGGTTTTGTTTTCACTCTCCAGTGCTTTAGAGAATGGGGTGTTTGCATATTTTGTTGAGAGAGTATCAGAAGCTGAATATTCCTTTTCTTGTTGATTAGGAGATAGGGCCTAATTATGCTCTGCAGTCATTGTTGAGAAATCCCTAGGCACATAAATATTTGGCTGCAGCACTGCACGTATAGTGTTTCTATGGGATTTATCCCAACTGGTGTACTTACCTTCAGAGTGTGTATGGGACCTGGCTCCAGACTTAACTCTTGTAGAGAAAGATGGTTTCCTAGCTGTTAAGACTAGTCTGATCTTTTGCATAACAGTAGGTCAGATAACATCATCCTGTAATCAAACCTATCTTTTGCGGCTGAGGTAGAGCATTATCTTTTAGAACAGCACTTCTCAAACTGGGCTCTAAGGACCTCAGGGGTTCCTTAGAGACTGCACCGAGGGTCTGCAAAATATTACGAAAAAATAAAAAAATCTCACTGCATGTCTGCATCATCTACTAATTAAAACTAACAAATCTACTTTTTCTGTTTACACAACATATGCCATGGTGTATGAACAATGCCGTAATACTTACATTGTATAAGCATCAGCGTCAAATCTCACTGCTTTGCGACAGCAAATCAGAAGTGACCTCAGTTTTTTTGATGGCTGAGAGGTCTTCGATGAGTGGAAGTGGAATATATTTTTACAGTGTATGAGCAAATTACATTGAAAATGGATAAGTTTTTAAAAAGTCCTTATACTAGTACTGCTAGTTGCACTGAAGGAAGCCATGAAAAATCCAGAGTTAAGTAGTAAGAAACGAATAACAAAGTTGATAAAAGTTATATTGATTTTTATCAAATTTATTGATGAATGACCGCAAGGCACTGTATACTTACAAACCCTATCAAACGAAGCAATTAAATCAGCAAAGTTGAAACTACACCTCACAACAAGGCACCTGGAGTATAAAGATAAATCCAAAGACTTTTTTCAACAAAGGAAAGAAGAATAAAACTCAAATGACAAACATAACATCGGTTCTGGAAAAGGCTCTGAAAGCATCTTTCTTAACAGTACTTTGGATTGCAAAGAATAAAAAATCCCATACCACTGGAGAAGAACCGATTCTTCCAGCTGCTTTAAAAAAGTGTGACGTGCTGGTAAGCGAAGATTCTTAAGGCCATACCACTTTCTAACAACATGTGATGAAAAATGCCAACTACTTGACAGGCTACATATATGTGAACATTTTGCTGTTCAGCTTGATGAGACAACTGATGTTGGTAATGCAGAACAATTATTAGTTTTTGTTCGTTATGTTTGGCTAGGGGGACATTTTGAAAGATTTTCTTTTTTGTCAGGAGTTACCAAAACAGACAACAGGTCAGGAAATATTCAAATTATTGGATGATTTAATGAAAGTTGAATCGCTGAAGTGTGTTGCTGTTTTCATGGACAGTGCTGCCACTATTACAGACAATAGGAGTGATGGTGTAAAAAGAATACAAGCCATAAACCCACAGGTAATTGTAACACACTGTATGTTGCATCGCCAGGCCCTTGCATCAAAGAAAATGGAACCCAAATTACTGATGTGCTAAATTCAATTTTGTAAGGTCCTGGCCTTTGAATTCACATCTTTTTGCAAAGCTGTGTTTAGAAATGGGTGCAGGACAAGACAAATTAGAGTTTCATACGAAAGTTAGAAACTCTTTCTAACATTCTGCTGAGAAATAGCAAACACATGAAAGTGTGTTGGCTATTTCTCAGCAGAGTGTTAGAAAGAGTTTTTGAGCTTGGCAAAGAGCTGCTGGTTTTGTTTTCTGTGCACAATCCAACAATCACCACAAACTGTTCTGGCTGAATATGGCTCATGATACTTGCATACTTCGCAGACCTTTTTAACTTGTTGAATGCACTGAACTTGTCCCCACAAGGGGGCAATACAACCATACTTGAGGTAAGTGACAAGATTGCAGAATTTCAGAAGAAAATATTTAGAAAACTAGACTGAGCAGCGGAATCTGCCATTACTGACAGAATTTCTGGATCCAAAGAGCGTGACAATTGACTGTGTGAAAGAAAGGATTGTTGCTCATCTTTCAACTTTGTCAGAATACTTCAGGGTTTACTTTAAAAATATAAACATGGAGAAATATGATTGGATTCTGGCTCTGTTCTCAACTTTTGCTATATCATTTTGCCATTTGAGTGGAAAAGCAGAACAGAAGCTGTTCAACCTATTGTGAAAATTAAGTTTCAGGAACAGACACCTTGCCTGTTTTGGCTAACTGTTGCTGTGGAGCACACAGTTTTAGTTACAAAAGCAATGAAACTGTTGCTACCTTTCCCAAAAACATATATATGTGACGCACCATTCTCTGCCATGACAGCTATGAAGACAAAGTTCAGGTCCTGACTGGAAGTGTAGAATGATATGAGTTTGCTTGTCAACCATCACACCAAGGATAAATAGACTCTGCAGTAAGACATGCACACCCATGTCACTGGTATCTGTAATTACTCATACTCATTTTCTTAAAGTGGGGGTTCTCAAACTTCATTGCATCACAACCCCCTTCTGAGAACAAAAATTACTAGGCAACCCTGGGGACGTGCGGGGGAGAGGGCAAAGCCCAAGCTCTGCTGCCCCAGGCAGGAGGCCCAAAGCCCAAGGGTTTCAGCGCCAAGCAGGGGGCCTATAACCTGAGCCCTGCCACCCAGGGCTGAAGCCCTTCAGCATAGGCCTCAGGAAGTCTAACACCAGCCCTCATGATCCATTAAAAAGGGGTAGTGACCCACTTTGGGATCCCGACCCAGTTTGAGAACCACTTTCTTAATGCATTACTAACAGTACATGTTTATATGAAGTACACCTATACTTTTGTCAGCCATTTCTGTTGGGGGTCCATGATTAACATTACATTTGAAAAGGGCTCCATCAACAAAAAATGTTTGAGAACCTCCCTTTTTAGAAAGACATCCAATTTCAACTTAGACTTCAGTGAAGGAGAATCTACTACACCCTTTCATAAATTGTTCCAGTGGTTAATTCCACTATTAAAAAATCTCTACTGTATTTCTGGCCTGAATTTATCTAGTGTCAGCATCTAGCCATTGACCATGTTAAAGAGCCTTCTACCATCTGAAATCTTCTCCCTCTGCTGCTAATTATAGCCTATGACCATAGACTTGTATCTTTCCCAGGCAGACCCTTAAAGTCTGTAGGTGTACATTTCTCTGGAAAGTGTCTTATTTGGGTGATGGTATGACCTGGTCATCTGCACTGGAAGTTCAATATATTCTAGTTATTTTAGATCAAGGAGAGCATATTCCAAAAAAGCGATGTCACAAAAAAACTCTGCTAGCAGCCCCCTCTCTTTTATACTGGATTGGGGAAAGGTTAACTTGTGTTCCTCTTGTTGCCCTCAGCTTCAGCTGTATGGCCCAGGGAGAGTGTCTCTTTTCTAAGAGGATCCCAGGTAAGTTAGGGCTTTATGTGTCAGAATCACCACCTTAAATTCTATCCAGAAGCCACTGTATGGCTAGTGCAGCTCCAGAGCGCTGTCACGTGCTCATGGTAAGTCATTGTATGGGTGCCATATTCTACACTAGCCCTAGTTTCCAAGAGGATTTGAAGTGTAGCCCCATTGCATTGCAGTCATCCAGTCTAAAGTATTTATAATACTACAGAGTAGGTAAGAGTTGTTGAATTCAGTCATGTGTGGGTATGGAATAGCAGTCTGCCATCCTGTGGCATCTCACATTAACCTAATGCACTAAGCAACATAATTATATTTTGGTACTGTGACAGACCCAAACCAGTGGGGTACAGGAGTCTGGTAGAGGGCAAATATACTGGTCGCTGGATAAGTAGTTTTCTGTTCCCTGAGTGACCAGAGCAGGGGCTACACTAGAGTAACCAGGAACCTCCTAGAACCAATTAAGGCAGACAGGCTAATTAGAACACCTGCAGCCAATCAAGGTAGGCTAATCAGGGCACCTGGGCTTAAAAAGGAGCTCACTCCAGTCAGGCAGGGAGGAGCCAGAGGAGAGGAAGTGCATGTGAGGAGCTGGGAGCAAGAGGCACAAGGAGCGGAGAGTGAGAGGCTGTGCTGCTGGAGGACTAAGGAGTACAAGCGTTATCAGGCACCAGGAGGAAGGTCCTGTAGTGAGGAGAAAGAAGGTGTTTGGAGGAGGCCATGGGGAAGTAGCCCAGGGAGTTGTAGCTGTTACAGGAGGCACTACAGACAGCTGCAATCCACAGGGCCCTGGGCTGGAACCTGGAGTAGACGCAGGAGGAGTTGACTCAGATTGTGGGGAAGATCACTGAGGTGAGCAAATCTGCCAATAAGCACAGGACCCACCAAGATAGAGAAGGAACTTTGTCAGAGTACATAACACCAACACTTGTGTCAATGAAAAGAACCTGATCATATAAAGATTAGTCATATGGAGGCCCATACTTCAATCACAAAAGAGAGTCTTGCATTCTTCTGCATGTGAAAACTACACCCAATGCATGCCCCTTTATTCCCATTCTGGATATCTCTGGCATAATAAATCACACTTACTCTATACTCTCCCTTCTTTGAATTGCTGAAACAGTTGTTTCATTTTACTTCTCTAGCTGCTCTTTCAACATCTCTTGGGAACCTCTCCCTCCCAGACATTCCCATTTCACCTTAAGTACCAGGTGATAGCCCTCTCTTTTTCTCTCTATACCTGGGCTCCTGGCACAATCACCAAATTTCACAGCAATAAATTCTGTTGCAATGTGTTCTCGCTGAACTATCTTTCAGTCCCTTTCTTCCTCCCCCGGCACAGGACTTTGGCTCATAGTTGAAATAATCATTGCTGAAAATAGCCATCAGCAAATCTTACCCAATGATTATTTGTAATAGTGGCTTTTCCCCCTCTATCTTCTTCAGATACAGTTCCACAGACCATGGGAGTTGTGATAGTATCCAGGCAGGCCAGCTCAGAAACTCCCTCCCCCCATTTGTGCTAGAGAAAAGGGGGAAGTTCATAGCTGGTTTCAGTAGCAAGTTTTTCCAGCTGCCACAGCCTCAACTATTGCACTGTTCTCCAGGTAGTCCAGCTAACCAGCCAACGGTTCTGACTCCCAACCTTGCACTTCCTGGGTCCACACAATAGTACAGGGAGAAAGCACTGGAATCCAATTAATTTCTCTTTTGGGAGTTTAATGTCATTCTCCACTTGGGAGACTTGGCTCTGGCAGAAATTTCCTCTCTCAAAGAAGCAAGTGCACAAATAAAATACAAGAGCCATATATCTGTCACAATAGCTCATTGAGAACCATTAGGCAATACAAGCCCTATTAAGTTATTTTTGGCAGACTATATTCAGCAGCCAATAAGATAATGGGTTATATAGCTGCAGCTGAAGTTTAGATGTGAAAAAAAATATTCTGAGATAACAAATACAAAAAACTTTTCCATTTCTCTCCTTCAAGATCATGTGTGCCATTGTTTGATAGGTCATTCTTGATGTACTTACAGGTTTCAGTGTTCCAAAATACCATGTATCATCTTTACAGCCTTCCAACAATATTTGCCAGCAGAAGTTTTGGAGGGATTTTTGTACCAAGAAATGGAAGATTCAGGATGACTGACAAATAAGGAGGCGGGGGGAGGAAGAGGAGAGAGAAAGAAAAGCCATCCAGCCAGAGATCAATTCTCATTTAATTTTAGGAGAGCCAATGAGGAAAGGACACTCTCTGGAGCAGCATTTTTACCAAAGGCATGTAAAAAATGAAAAAACAGAACAAGACTGACTTGGAAATGTTTTAAGTCAACACTGTGTTTGCATTTCAAATTTCCACACAAATATTTTATTAAATTAAAACCAGTTACTCAGCCGCCATCCACAGAGGGTGGTTTAACCAACCGAGCCCCAACCTCAGAACCTGTTGCAGTCAGAGACATTCCTGTCATTGGACTGTGCCAATACTGACAAAATAATCTAATGGGTTAGCTGGATTATATATAATGCGGTTCTGAGAGGCGTTAACGACTCCACTCTAGTTGATGGTGTTTGCTCCCCATGTTTCCTCTGTATCATAGGTACAGCATGAATTCACTGGTTTTCCTAAAGACAGGTCCAGCATAGGAAAAGCAAGAAAAAGGCGTGTTGGATTCTAAAATGTAAATGTCTTTTAAAAAGGTATCAAATCTTTTAAAATAATTTGCCACTGAACTGATTACTTGGCTAACATGTAGAATTTCCAGTCTCAGTGAGGAGAGGATGAGTGCACACAGGGATGGCCCTAGGCTTAGCCAGGTGTGGTGCTAAATAAGATATGCAGGGGTGTTAGGCAGACAGCTATAACCACTGCAAAGCTTTGGTTCTGGGAGAGCAGGGGGTCATGAGGATTAGATAATGGTGCCTGTCAATGAAGAACTCGAGAGGGTGAAAGTCTCAGAGTTAATTTTTTTAAAGTGTGTATGGTTGAATGGAGAGGCTAATGGTGGGTCAGAAACAAGGTGAAGTGGTAGGTGTTTTCTGGGAGAGGGGCCTGAAGTTGCAGAGACCCCAGTATAGGGCCCTGTGCAGCCCACACTTGGGTTGATATACTTGTACAGCTGACCATAGGCACATACCAAGTTACTTAAGGTGCCTAGCACAGCAGCATCTTGAGACCCTCCCTGACCCTCCTCTCTCTCTTCGTGAAGCAAGGAGGGGAGAGACTGCTGCAAAGATGCATTTTGGTTTAACAAAATTGGCAACTTCACCTGGTAGAAGGAATAAAAAATTCCAAGCTATGTTTTGTTTTGTTTTCTTTAAATTAATGATAAATTAAAACTGGGAAGTTGATGCAATAAATACGCAAAATATTTCAAATAAAAAAAAAAAAAAGAGTTACATGAGCCTCAATGGAATTCTATCCAACTTAACTACAGACTGATTCTTCACAGATCAACAGATGTCTCCAAAATCAGCTGCAGCTCCCCTCCTTGCTAACTAGACTTGGTTAATAAGTGCTATCACCTATCCTTTGGAATACTGTTAAGACAACAAAATGATACATAGCACAAGAAAAGAAGTCTACTCCTAAGTTTGTTTTTCACGCTGCCAAAGGGGTAGGAAGTAGCCATGGATGTAGGTCCATGTAGCAGTGTAGAGTGAGAGAAACATCCATCAGCAGGACTTCCTAGACCTGATTGCAGAGCAGATGCGATGTTGGATTACAAGAAGAGTTCCTTGAGGTCTGTCGCAACAAGGGATATATTGCTGGAATTCTCTTGGCCAGTGATAGAAGGTGAGCAGAAAGGGACTAACCCTCTCGGACGCTGACCCGGGGCTCTGCTAGTGAACTGTGGATGATCCCAATAATTGACTCAACACCAGCTCCCTCCAAGAAGGTACGGTGATCCCCTTCAATGACATGGACAGATACTTTCCCCTCGCAGACCTACACATGGCAAAAAGACACAAGAAAATTTTATATCCAGAATTCTAAAGCATTTTAGTTCCACATTCTTGCTGCCTTAGCTATCAGACATGAAAGTCTGAGACAGAAGAGTGAGGTTGAAGGTCTCTTGCTTCTGACACGTTCCATTCTCTGTTCTGACTCTACGACCTTTTCATTTCAATGCTTCAATGTATGCACTGTTGAGGGCAGGCCATAGGGGGCCAGGACCTCTACCTTGGGCCCCAGTAGAAGTGGATCCATTTTCCCCATCACAGCAAGGAATAAGCTGGTGTAGTTGGCTGTGTTGGGAATGTAAACACTTTCAGAAAGATGGCAATTTTAAGGATATAATCTCATGGTGGGTGGGAACACACGCAATTAACTTTTCTTAAGTGCATGATAAAAATCATATCACACAACGCTTGGTGGGAAGGGGAACAAATGAGAAGTTCCAAAAAGGAAGAGCATCTGGGCTGTAATGAGGAAAGGAAGGACGACAATTATTTTTAAAGAAGATCAATAAATTCTCTTCCCCTTCCCGCTGTCGTATGTTATTATCAATGGGGAATAATTTTAAAAAATGAGTGCACAAAGGTTAAAAAGCAAAGACTGTTTTAAATTGTCTCTGCTTCAACCCTCCCCGTACTGACTTGTTTGCAGACTAGTAGCTCTTCAGAGCACAGAATGCATTTTGGGAGCTATAAGAATTAGCAGTAGAAACAACTGTAGGTTGCTGTTAAGGAATTGCTTCAAAATTGCGGTGAGAACTTCTCCCAGACCTCAGCCTCCTTTGAGACTGACACTGGCCTAGAACTGTGCAGCCTCCTCTTCATGTTGTTTTCTGGGGACTCTTCAGTTTTCAGGAAGAGAGAGTTGCAAAATTATTATCCCCCAAAGCCAATATTTTTTGGGGAGGGCAAGAATATGGCTTCATGCCACTTCCTTCCTGCCCCCCAACTAGGAAAGTGCAGCTTCATACCTGGAGCTGTTCCTTAAACTAACCTCTGAGAGCTTGTAATCTCCACCCAGGCCTTCTTCATACTCATTGTGGGTCTTTGCCCTCAGTAGCATCACATTCCCATGATACTTGGACTCCGGCACATACTTGTCAGCAGCCTTCAGTTTGTAGTAAAAGGAAGAAGCAGCAAAACTGAGAGTTTCCCGATCGATGTTTTTGTGGCTCAGCGTTATCAGATCCACAGCAGCATTGACACGAGCTTCCAGGTCTTGCAGAGGCAGAAGAGTCTCCAGCAACTGTAGACAGTAAAGAAAAATTTACTTCTAAGTGAGGTGCAGCTATTAGCTTCTTCTTGTGTGCAAGAGGCATTTCCCTGTAGCTATAATAAGGGGAGGAACATTACCTTATTGTATTCAGTGCTTGTGAACTGCTGAATGAAGGCACACAATGCTTCAGTCTCTGCCTCAGCCTCATTTCCTGGGGTCAACTTGGCTCGGTAGCTCTGGAAGAGAGAAAGTGTCACTAATACAAAAAGGGAAGCTCTCTCTTGCTCATTAGATAAGATACCATAGTATGGTGCCCTGTACTTGACAGCAAGTGACTGAAAAGCTTGGGAGAATCCAAACAGGACAACAAACCTAGAAACCACACAAAGAGTACAGGTGATCTCCATGTGGATGTTACTGGGGGACTGACCAATTGCCAATATTTTAGGGTCCTTTAGAGAGCTTTATGCCAGCCAGAAGGGAGGATATGGGGGTGCTAGGAGGCCTAGCCAGGTTAGGACCCTTGCTTGTAGCATAAGAACATGTTGGAAGCTTCAGTAACTTGAAACAAACAGGCTAATTCCACCATTTGTTATAGGACATATGAATCAGCACTTGCATCCTAGTCAGCTCATGGAGCAGAGCTACTGTTTTACACGGTCACGTACACCTCCTTGTCAGCTATTTTTTTTCCTGGACATTTTTTTTTTTTTTTTAAAGGCTCAGGTCACAAGGAAGGCTCTCAAATCATTAACATTGGTGAGAGACAGGATGGACTCTGAAGATTCCCTTGGAATCTCTTACCTGCGTGTATGCTGCCACATAGGAGTGAGACCCATCAAACAGGAAGAGGCTGTTGAGTGAATGGGAGGGGTTCTGCTGAGCTTGCAGCTGGGAGCACATTTCAAAGGCTACACAGGCTCCAAAGGAGTATCCTGCAATGCGATAGGGTCCCTCAGGCTGCACCTGCTTTATACAGTCAATGTAATAGGCTGCCAGGCTCTGTATACTGTCCAGGGGAGCAGCTAGGAAGAGGAAGCAAATATTGGAGTTAGGAACAGGTTGAAATCAGAGTGAGAGATGAAGTTACATCTCTACCAGCTTAGTAATGGCTCCATTAGAAACACTCAACTGCTTTTAAAAGTGTATTTCTATATAGATTATGACAAGAGTTAAAGCTCTATTTCTAACCAAACAAGTAATCGTGCCCCAGCAGCATCAGTGATGAGCAGAGTCTTGTCCATCACTCTGGCATACGGACCCCCCTGCATGAGAACACACTTCCACATTCAAGCATCTTCTATTTACACTGATATTTCTCTTTCCCATTTAACTGGGGATGTTTGTGACTTTTCTAAGTGGACTCAGTCATGGGTCACTGAAGCTTGGAGCTCTCCGTGCAGAGGTCAGAAACTAAGCCCTCTATGCAATGATGAAAGCTACCAAGTGAGGTTTAGAGAGATGAATAAGGATACAGATACCTTTTGTGCACTGGAGTCCATAACTGGGCATACTGAGTCTGGAGGCAAGTGTGTGGAAAACTGTGATGGATCCTTCGATGGGGTGAATGAGGAAAAGAGGGCGTTCTGTGCTCTGTACCTCATTGAGCTGGGTGATTGTTGGCCCTTCTGGATTTACCAGCAGGTTGTTCAAGTCCAATTCAGGGAGCTCAGCCTGGCCAGCTTTCATCAGAAGGGATGGTTTCACTTCTTTAAAGGAAAGGACATCAGGAGAAGCCAATTACACTCAGGGTCAGATTAGTGGGACAGGCAGCATAGTCCACATAGAAGAGAAGGCTCGTCTGGACTAGCCCTCTTGCTCACTAGATCATTAAATGGCAGTGAGTGCAATCCATATCGAAATTGAGGCTTGGTGCCTCAGAGGGGATGTTCTGCCAGTGCCTTGAGGAAGGGGGACTTGTGGAGCAGAGCTGCTGTTTTACAGTCACCTACACCTCCTTGTCAGCTATTTTTTTGCCTGGTATTTTTTTTTTTTTTAAATGGCTCAGGTCACAAGGAAGGCTCTCAAATCATTAACATTTAATTTTTTTTAAAATTTAAAATCTCAAAATTGAAAAATTAAAATTTTTTAAAAAATTTAAATTTAAACTAAAAAAAAATTAAATTTAGAAAGGACACTACCTCTTCCCCCACAAGCCTGGCTTTGGATTTCCCTGTCCACACTGATACTGCTGCTAAAGGCTAGTTCAGGTTCAGGCTGACGCTAGCTCTCTGCATCCGCATTGCTGATGCTATCCAGGGGGCACCTGGAGAGCTGTCTGAGCTGTGCTGGTGATCAGGCAGCAGAGAAATGGACATGGAAGACAAATTAAGCTTCCTTCTCCTGGCCTTAGGTCTTCTCTTAGGGACTTCCCTGCCCCCTGCCAATAACTGGCTGGACCAATCCACTGGGGCAGCACAGCTCTAAGTGGCAGTGCTATGCCCACTTGTTACTTACAATACGATCAGTTCACACCAGGCCCCATTCCATCACCTGTCACTAAGAGGCTCTCACCATTACATATTGAAAGGGACAGCATGGGAGTCTGTTTATTATTTTAAATGTATATGGACCCCAATGGCTATTTTTGTGACCACTGTCCCCACCAAGGCCAAATTCAGATGACGTACCCTCTGCTGTTCCAGACTTGGAGGAAAGTTCTCTCAGTTTATTAATTGTAAGCAGTCGAATCTCTCTCATAGTCATGACAAGATCATAGTCCCTCTCCAAAGTCTGACGTACTTCCACTCCCATCAGGGAGTCCAAGCCTAGATCTGCCAGAGAGCTCTCAGCATTCAGACTGCTCACGTCACGGACACCTGATGAAAAGAACCAGATGTTTGAAAAACAGACTGATGTCCTTCTACCTTTTGGACTGTTTCTACAATTATTATTGAACATGGGTATTATGGTAGCGCCTAAAGGCCAAGCAAGAGTAGGATCCCACTGTGCTAGGCACCACACAAAAAGAGAGCAGCAGATGACCCCTTCTCTGAAGAACTCAAACTAAATAGATGAGATAGACACATACCCCATCCCCAATCCTAACACACCAGCAGAATGAATAATGTCATGTTGGTGACACAGTTTTTAATTATTATTAATTTGTAGTTTTACTTACGAGGAGATCAGCTAAATGAGAAGAAAAGGGAGAGGAAGAGTTGGTGAGAAGCAGATGTGGAATGAAGCTGAGGTGAAGAGATGGTGAGGGAGGGGGAGGGGGAAAGATGGAGCAAACAGCCAATCAGCACAGGGCAGAAAGAGTCCAGTCAGAATTGTAGAAAGTTCTGTGAATCTCCAAAAGACCCAAGGACCCTGCTCCTTCAACATCTTGCTGCAAATTCTCTTCTCCTCTTTTCCCCATTTAGCATATTCCGGGGCTCCATCCACTGTACCCATAACCTTCTCTCTCAAGCTTCGGTTCTTGGGCAGCCCCATCCACTTCCTTCGGTTCACCCATCATTACCTCTGGGCAAACTTCTCAAATGTACTTCACACTTTTGTCCAAGTTCTTATGTCTTCCTGGATAGTCCACAAAAATATTGAGCAGAGGGTGGTAGTATTTGTTTATGGCAGCACCCATGATGTGCTAGGTGCCAAAAGAGGTACCTTAGTTAAAACAAGTTAATTTTAATTAATAACAGAAAACAGAGCAAAGCTAAAAACAGATTTTATGCTAATTTTACAGACCATCAGAGAAACTAAAGTATTCATTAGAGGAATTCACTCATACCTTTCCAGCATGTTGGTAAAATATACTAGTCATTGCAGATGCAACACCCCTGTTCCCCCAAATCATCTCCTAACCAGGGCTGCCCAGAGGATTCAGGGGGCCTGGGGTCTTCAGTGGCGGGGGGCCCCTGCTTCGGCGGTAATTCAGCGGCGGAGGGTTCTTCTCCTCTGGGACCTGCCACCGAGGTGCCCTGAAGACCCGTGGCAGGGGCCCCCCCACCCAGAGGATTCAGGGGGCCTGCGGCAAAGCAATTTCGGGGGCCCATTCCATAAAAAAATTGCAATACTATATTCTCGTGGGGGCCCCTGTGGGGCCTGGGGCAAATTGCCCCACTTCCCCCCGCCCCCAGGCGGCCATGGGAAAAATAAACTTTCCACATCTCGGCACAAACCCAGTTTTGAGAAAACTTCTTTACTCTAACGGTAGTCACCTGGTTCTCAGCATCAGCTAGCACTAAAAGGACTAAAGCTGCATTGAACAAGGCTGGATCAATATTTTCCATCAAAAACTTTTTTTTGGATCAAAACTAGGTGTTTTTAAAAAGCAGAAAAAAAGTCATGGAAACATGTCTGCTTTCCATCAAAAATTTGTTGTTTTTTTTATTAATAATGAAAGCTGAAATCTGGTCTGCCAAAAACCTGACATGGTTTAGGGGTTTCAGAACTGTGTGCCAAATTTTTGTGCTGCTTGCTGTTTGATTGTTATAAAGAAACAAATAAAAAATTCTGTTTAAAAAAATTCCAAACATTTTGAACTACCTCAGCTTGTGACCAAATGCCTGAGCCCATCCAGTCAGAGATTTTTCCAGGTTTCTGAACACTGCTGGCTTCCTTGACCATATCCATAACTTTGGCTTCTTTAGGTTAGAACATAAGAACAGCTATATTGGGTCAAACCAAGGTCCCATCCACCGCGAATCTGTCTACTACAATGGCCAATGCAAGTGCCCCAGAGGAGTGACTAACGGTAATGATCAAGTGATTCTCTCCTGCCATCACATCCACCTCTGACAAACAGGCTAAGGACACCATTCCTTACTCCATCCTGGCTAATAGCCATTAATGGACTTAACCTCCATGCATTTATTGTTTCCTAGAGACTGGCTCCAAAAGGGTCCTCAAAAACGGGCATTTTGAGAAGTGAAAAGGGATGGTAGACCCTATACGGAAAACCTAAAGCCTATGGTACCTCTTTCTGCAAAGCCTCAAATTACTGCTGAATGAGCTTTTAGGGCAAGGCGCAAAGGCTGTAATCTTCCGAACCTAAAGCCCGTAAGCACAGAGATAAACGCTGCTATAGAAAAACGCCTCTACCGACCTCCTGCTAACCATAAAATGAAAACTATACGCCTGACTCTGCCCTATTTCGACCCCACTAACATTCTGAACATAAAGACCCCTCCCCTGACTCTCCAAGCTTATACTCACGCGCAGCCCCTTAGATCAGCTTATAAACCTCCTCAGAATCTCTGACCCATCCTGCTCCTTGTCCCCTCACTGTCCCCCAGAAACCCCACCTAATCACCACCCCGGGATCCCACCCCTGCTCCCTGTCCCCTTGACTGCCCCGATCCCTATCCACCCCCCCACTGAGTCCTGACAACCCCCCCGAATGCCTACAATCCAACCTCCCCATTCCCTGTCCCCTGACCACCCTCCCAACCTCTGCCCCCTCCCTGACTGGCCCCAAGGTTCCCTGCCCCCGGCTCACCCAGAGCTCAGCGCGCCCCTGAACAGCTGCAGCGTGCCTCCTGCCGGCCTCCTGAGCTCCTTCCGCTCAGCCTGGAGCTCGCAGTCCCGCCCCCTGACCACGCGGCTCTGAGCGGGGCAGAGCTCAGGAGGCGCGCCGGATGGACGCTGCAGCGCCGTGCGGGAACGCTGCTTGTTGCGCTGAGGCTCCAGGAGAGGGGCAGAGGTGGGAGCCTCGGTCGTTCTCTTGGGGGCCCCTGCGGAGCCCGGGGCAAATTGCCCCACTTGCCCCCCCCTCTGGGTGGCCCTGCCCCCACCGGCGAATTACTGCCAAAGCAGGACCCAGCACTTCAGCAGACAGAAAGACCCCCCACCACCGAAGACCCAGAGCGGAAGAAGCTCCGGGGGCCTGGGCCCCGCGAGAGTTTTCCGGGGCCCCTGGAGCGAGTGAAGGAGTGCCCCACTTGGCCCCCCCGGGCGGCCCTGCTCCTCACTGGCTCCCTAGAACTTTCACAAGTCACCTCCAGTTCATTCCCCATAGCTGGGTCACACCCTGGACCTGGTGTTTGGATTAGTTGTCAATTTACATAACAGTGCAAGCCACCATAGATCTATCAGTTCTAGCCAATAGCATCCAGTATCAAACACTGCGTTCCTGGGCAAGCTCATAGAAACAATAGCCAAAGGCCAACTTCAAGCTTATCGAATTGACCCTAATATCCTAGACCCAGCATAATCTGGATTCAGGCTAAGACATGGGACTGAAACCACTTTAGTGGCACGGATGGACATCTTTCTGCTGTCAATGGCAGAGGGCAGACACCCATTCTCATCCTCATGAACTTTTTTTTTTTTTTTACAACATTCAACACTGCTGAGCATTCACAGATTCCAAGACCAGGAGGAGATCATTGGATCATGTAGTCTGACCTCCTTATAACACAGGCCAGAGGACTTTCCCAAAATCATGATGGAGAATCTACCACAAATCTTGGTAAATTGTACTGGTTAATTACTCTCACCATTGAAAATGTACACCTTATTTCTATTCTGAAAATGTCTAGCTTTAAATTCCAGACAGTGGACTGTGTTATAGTTTTCTTTGCTAGACTGAATAGCCCATTATTAAATATTTGTTCCCCCATATAGATACTTACTGACCTCTCAAGTCACCCCTTAACCTTCTCTTTGTTAAGCTAAATAGATTGAGCTATTTTAGTTTATCACTATAAGGCATGTTTTCTAATCCTTTAATTATGCTCAAGGCTCTTCTCTGAACCCTCTCCAATTTACCAACATTCTTCTTGAATTGTGGGCACCAGAACTGGACACCATATGCCAACAGCGGTCGCACCAGTGCCAAATAAAGAGATAAAATAACCGTGCTACCCCTACTGGAAATCCCAATTTATGCACCCCAGGATCAGATTAGCTCTTTTATCCACAGCATGACACTGGCAGCTCGCATTCGGCCGACTACCCACTATTTGTTCCTAGACGTATACATTTACATTTAGGCACATTAACACACATTTGCACACAGTGGGACTCCACAAGTATCAATTCTCTTTCCAGTTCTATTCAATATATTATGTGCAGCCACTAAGTAAACTGTCAGTCAACATGGAGTCATGCCAGCAACGTGCAAATGGATATGTATCTCTTCTTATCCTTCACCACATATGACAATACTTTATCACCTAGATGATCCAGTGCTTGGATGAAATCAGCTCATAGATAAAAACAGCAGTCTGAAGGTGAATCCAAGCAAGCCAGAGGAAAAACTTTGAAGAGTTCACAGCCACCATGGAGTTTCTTTTGGTTAAAGGCACACACCCACAATTGGTCACTTCAGTCTGTAGTTTAGGAGTGCTCCTGGAATCCTAACAGATACTAGTCTTGCACAGCAGCATCTGGAAATAATGGTTTCCACCACCTCCAGTTTGATAGAGGACTCCATCCCATCCTGGTGGATGATGACCGTGCCTCTTTTATACACACCTTTGCCAGCTCCTGTCTGGACTACAGCAATGCAATGCAATAACTGGGTATGATGCAGTCAGCCCTTAGGAAGCTCCCGTTAATAAAGAACACTAGCATGTCTTCTCAGAAACATAGGTTACCATGAGCCCATCAGATCTTGTCCTCCACTCTCTACATTGACTTCCCATAGAATAAGTTTAAGGTCTCAGTGCTTCTCTTCAAGGTGGTCAATTGCCTGGACCCAGCATACCTAAAAGATTGCCTAAAATTCCATGAAAATGGTTGTGGTGACAGTTCTACTCCTCAGGCACAGTGGAACTTTTGACTACAAGAATAAAGCTCACCTGTGCAGGAGACAGAGCTTTTTCAGGACCCAGTCAGACTTGGGAAACAAACTCCTATAAGAGCTAAGGACAATCACAAACCTCACTCCCTTCCACTCCATGTGGAAGGCACACTTCTTTGATTTGCCTTCTGTAATATAAACAGAGCAGCACGGACATTTAAAAAAAAAATCATATCAAAACACTACAGTGCACACAAAATTCTCCCCTTGTAGAGAGGATAAGAGAGATCAAACTGCTCAACAGAAGTTAGTCATATCACTTAATGCACTACTGGAAGGTGCTCAGATACACCAATGAGGGCACCATAAGAACCTAAATAGAATAGCACGGAATAGAGGTTTTCGGAATAGATGTTTAAGGAGGGAGAGTTCCTGTCCTGAGGAGCTTGCAGTCCAAGAATGGACAGAAAGGCAGGTTATCAGAGGTTAAGGAAAGGAGAACAGAAAGATTTTAGATTTAGTTGTAGACAATGCAGAAGAAATTACAAGTTAAACATAGATTGGGAGCGGAAGGAGGAAGAGGAGTCCAACATTCCTATTATAGTCCTTTATGGATGATGCTGAATGTCGCATATGCAAGAGAATTAGGAGTTTGGCATACAAAAGTGGAGTGGTAGAAGTACCATGTCAGATGGTGAGATCCAGGTTCCTTTGAGAGCCAGGCAGTAGAGGGAAGAGGAAAAAAGGTGGAGATGGGTAAGACTGCTGGTGTACTGAGACCAATGCCTATCATGCTGACCAATACTATCTTATTAATTCCTTATACCCTGTGTTGGTCTGTCTGCATTCATTTATAGTCTCTTGCCTTATACTTAGATTGTAATTTCTCAGGGGCAAGGACTGTTTTTATTCTGCGTTTGATCAGCACCTAGAACAATGGGGTCCTGGTCCATGACAGGGGCTCCTCAGTGCTACTACAATAATAAAAAGATGGAAAGATCAGACAGAAGATGATGGAACAAGGCAGCACAGAGTGAATGTGATTGGCATCCTAACAAGAAGATAAAGCAAAAAAATAGCAAATCAATTAGTTATGCAGATCATTAAAGATCAGTTAATGAAAAAATCAGGATACAGAGAAACAAGGCATCAGAGAGTTAAAATGAGATGCTGAACTCTAAATCTTTTCCCCCCACTGCCAATATCACTACTTTTTCCTCCAAATCCTGCATAATTATAGCCTTGGTGTCATGTTCCTCTCGGGCATCTGGACTCTTGCTAATTTCTCCTATCACCCTAAATAGTCTATTGTAAAACCACTCCCCATGGATCAAACTGGTCTGATCTTCCTTCTCTCTGGCCTCCCCTGACTCAACTCCATTGTTCTCCCTTTCGGTCTGTCATAGAAATCTTCCTCTCCAACCATGTTCCCTCTCTTGAATTTTTGCATGGATGACTACTCTTCTGCATTCAGTTCAAGCCTCTCACCCCCTCACCATTAAGGCTTTTTATAGACTCTCCTGCCTATATCTCGGACCTCATTTCCTCCTACACCAAATCCTGCTCCCTGTGTTATGCCTGAGGGAATTCTGCACACACAATAAAAAAATTCTGTGCCAAAAAATTAAATATTCTGCACACAATATTTTAAAATTCTGCAAATTTTATTTGTCAAAACATCACAATATAATCACATCATCATTTTCAATTATTTGCTGACAAGTATTTTGAAATAAAATTACCAAAATAATTGAAAATTGTGTGATATTATTATTGTGTTTGTGTTATTTTGATAATTAAAATATGCAGAACTTTGCATAGTTTTATTTTTTTTTAATGTTTCAATGCAGAATTTCCCCAAGACTATCAGGGTTCTACATAGTACAATCTGTGTATGGACAGCTCGGTGGACAGGGGAATCTGGGTGCACAGGGGCTCAGTGCAGGGTTCTGGGTGGAGGGGGATGGGACTCTCCAATGGTGAGGGTGTGAGGTGAAGGTGGTTAGGGCTCAGTTGGGGAAGAAAGTGGGGCTTGGTGTGGGGGTCAGGGTGCAGCTGGTTGGGGCGCAGTAGGGTAGGGGTCCAGATATGGGGCGGGGCTTCTGATACAGGGCATGAGGCTCAGCAGGGTGGGGATTTGGGGGATGGTTCGGGGGGCTTCTGATACAGACGGGGCTCAGGGGTGTCTGCATGCGTGTGTGCGCGCGCACACAGACGGAGCTGCTCCCCCAGTCCACCCAACCCCCCATGCACCTGGACCCCCCCGCACCAACCTGCTGCCCCCCATCTCCCTGCTGGAACCATCCCACCGAGCGCCCCCCCACTCCCCAACACACACACACACAAAGAGGTTCCTGCAGCCAGGAGAAGTTTCTGGGGCTTGATCTGACCCAGCCCTGGCTGCTCCATACAGGGAAGGGGGGGGGGGGAGAAACTCAGTCTCCATCCTCTTCTCCTCCCCACCCCCAGCTGGGACAAATGTTCCTGGATGGCCAGGGCACCCCCAGACCTCCCTCCCCCCAGTTATTTACCTCAAACCCCCTCCCCACCAAAAAAACAACACCACCACCTGTTCTGTGAGATCAGCTCTGACCACTGCCTGTGCTGCTACTGTATCTGTATGCATCTCGATACTGTGAAGTCTTAGAATCTAAGGTCTAGCCTTCAATTTGTGCATTTTTCCTATTGTGAAGTTCTGTGCACATGCACAGTGCTATAAAAATAGTGATACAAGCAACACTCTCACATCTATGTAACAAAGATAAAGATACTTCTGGAGCGTCAATAGATGCTTTTGGACCAGAACAGGCTGCACTCCTGCATACAATTCCCTTCAGACAGTGGCTGGCACCAATACTTCCTATAGCAGATTCTAGAGTAAGTTGTGGCTTCTAGAATTCTCATCACAGAATGTTTGTAATTATTAATGATCTAATTTACCTAGGATGTGGGCAACAGCCTCCACAAGGTCCCGCTGGCTGCTTCCTTCACTCTTCACTGAGACCTTCTCTGCCAGAACAAAACTAGACATGACAGGATGAGGCTGATTCAGGAAGTGGTCCAGAACTTCCAGGCATGAGCTGAGTCGCTGGGGAAGAGTTCCACCAACCACAGTGTCGTTACTGCCCATTGTCTCCAAGACAACACCGACATCTCCAATGGCGCCCCATTGCACGGCCAGGCCTGCAAAAGAAGGCAGAAGAGAGAAAATATTAAATGACTAACTGGAGCATATGGCAGCAGGGATAGGGGAAAGCTAAAGAAAAAAACAGAGCAAGTGTCTTCATTCACTTGAAAATCTGAGGCCACGTCTAGACTACGCGCCATATTGGCGCGTTAAAATCGATTGCTCAGGGATCGATAGATCGCATCTAATCTAGATGCGATCTATCGATCCCTGAGCGCGCTTATATCGATTCCGGAACTCCACCAATCCCAATGGAGTTCCGGAATCGATATAGGGAGCCGCGGACATCGATCCCGCGTGGTGAGGACGGGTGAGTAAATCGATTTTAGATATTCGACTTCAGCTACGTTATTCACGTAGCTGAAATTGCGTATCTAAAATCGATTTTACCCCATAGTGTAGACCAGCCCTGAGTGAAGGGTCAGAATCTGGAAGGAAAGTGGGCAATCGTAGCAGGGACAAAGGAGATGTGATAGAGTAGGGACTGTTTGTGTGGGGGTGAGAGAGCCGGGGAGGACTTTAGATGAGGGACGGGACCTAGACTGTAACCTGAGCCAGGTGGGGGGGAGGGGTGTCAGCACCTTTTGCCTGGGAAGCTGGACAAAGGAAGGGGCCGGCTGGAGGGGAGTTAGTTCAGTTTTGGTTTTGGGCTGGGAATTCAGGGTATCCTAAGCTGGGATCCAAGCATCCTGAACCCCCAGAAGGACTCGATTGAAGGGTCCTGACTGTGCCTACAAGCTCTGCTGTAACCTGCATTCCTGTTGTCCAATAAACCTTCTGTTTTACTGGCTGGCTGAGAGTCACT